>NC_134703.1:5864887-6164887 GCF_043290135.1 Rhipicephalus microplus | reverse complement strand
TCCCTGCTGCCGCCAAAAGGAAAACGAATACGCTTCCTTTTAAACCTGGGCCTTCCAGAGCTTCCGAATTTGAGTCATCAAGCTCGGCTTGGTAGTCACTACACGCGGGACTAGCCAGGGGGCCGAGAGTTTTCCCAGATTCTCTCTAGATGTAAAGATATTTTACCGAGGATCAATACGCGCTCTCTTCCATCACTCATCGTATAACAAACTAAAACTGTTTACTTTATTGATCCCCTGAGGTTGGTGGATATGCCAACAAAAATGATAGAAAAAGTACAAAACTCATGTATAACACTCCATCTAGGTACAAGTGCAGTGCATCGAACGAGCTCTCTGGAACTGTGGACTGATAATGGGGCACGTGCTTCCCATTATGACTCAGTCATATTTGTTTTCAGATTATTCACGTGTCGCCATTGGAAATTGTGGCTACTGACCCTGTGTAGACAGCACCGAGCAAAAGAAACGAACTTACAGTACAGTACATGGTTATGGACGGGAGACAATTCAGGCAGCATTAGAGATAAGTAAGCCACACAATGACATTACTTGGTCAAGTGAATCGAGCGATGAAAATCAACTCAACTACTATTGATGTTTCGCTCATTTAGGCAACACGCGAATGGCACTTCATAGCGATAAGCCTGGGCAAAAATGCAATGCGCTTTGATGGTGCTGCGTTGGGTATCTCATCGCAATATTGTGGTTGTTTTAAGGGGGTGGGAAGGGGGGTATGCATGCACTGTATTTGTTACAACCTTTTTCTTTGATTCTGTATCAGATAACTTGTGCCGAATATTGTAGTCATTGGTTCGACAGTTCTGTTATGTAGCGAAAACATAAGTCCAGACAAACAACCATAAAAATTGGGGGAACTTTCACATTGCTTTAGGAGTTGAACGCGATAGTGATTTTCTCTTCCTACTGCGCACATAGATCCCTAAGTGTATCAAATATTTCCAAACTTGCTATGAACCTGATTGATTGATATGTGGGATTTAACGTCCCAAAACCACTATATGATTATGAGAGACGCCGTAGTGGAGGGCTCCGGAAATTTAGACCACCTGGGGTTCTTTAACGTGCACCCAAATCTGAGCACACGGGCCTACAACATTTCCGCCTCCATCGGAAATGCAGCCGCCACAGCCGGGATTCGAACCCGCGCCCTGCGGGTCAGCAGCCGAGTACCTTAGCCACTAGACCACCGCGGCGGGGCAACTTGCTATGAACCTGCTACGTGGCCTAATGGTGCAGTAGCATATGGGCTGTTTGCAGAGAATGATTGGCTTTAAACTATCCCATATGAGTAAAAAAAAGGTTCAGTCCTGCGCCCCCCGGGCCAAAAAAGGCGTCTCATTCTGACAAAATGTAATATTGGTCTTAATCTGCACTGACCTGCCAACTAGAGCAATTTATGAGCCCTTTGAAATTGAACAAATAATTGTGTGTGAATGCGTGTGTTTCGTGTAAAGACAGGGAGTCAAAATGGCATGTCATGCCATTTTAATAGCTTTTTATTTTCAAAAACAGTTATAAAGCTCAGAATAAACGTGGTTAAACATGAATACAGGAACTCCTGTGAAATCAGAACAGCGCCAGCATGCACAAGTCGTCAGAAAACCTACCGGCATCGCTACCAATTTTCAGCGCTGCTTGATGAAGACTTATATGTGCTCACAGCCTTTCAGACCGAAAATACTGCCTATGAAATGACTACATGCTTTTGAGATTTACCAGGGAAGCTACGAACACTACGAAGGGTAAGGTTTCTGTCGCACCAGAAAAAAAAACTAGGTAAAAAATCAGTTATTTGTCCCTTTAACACTAGACTGTGTCGTTTGTGCCACTTTTGTACCCAGATAATCAGTTTTGATGGTCGCCACACATTTACCCAAAGCCATTTCACTCTTCCTGACAAAGTTAGTTCTTTTCCTTTTGTTCTTCTGTAATTACTGGCCACCTCATGGCGAAATATGATGCGTAGGATTTGGGTGCTAACAGCGGGTGGAGGAGGCACCCTATGGGCGACTTAAGTTTTAGCACAGCTGCACACGTGGGCTGTTTTGTAAAGGAGAAGGCTCTTAAGATGCCGCAAAACACTTTCCTTAAGACATGCTATACACGTAGGCAATCCCAGAAGGAAAGAAAGACTCCTATCGTCCAACGTGCTGTCCAGCTTATCTACAGAGCTTCAATGCCCTGGCACCACGTTTTTGACGCCGTTGGTTCCATGGGCAATAAACTCGCCGCAGCCGTGCCGCCTAACAAAGGGTCGTCACTCAATCGTACAAAAAAGTTTATTAATCCCTCACTTTTGCGTCTGCGTATCAATAGAAGACACGGCCGTGCCGTTGTATGGCCTGCCGTAATGCCCTTCGATTCTGGCTGAACAAAGGTCAGTGAGCTTCCGCATCGCACCTTGAAAATAAAAACTGAGGTCCGATACTTGTTCCCATAGTGTTTCTGTGCAACGATACCCCCTTTGCCGTGGCATTTTACTCTCGCGTATTATTTACATTTGTACAATTTCTCAGCTCCTGTGCTTCCATCGTAGTCAAAACCGCTACTTCTCGTTTGTGTTTTATATGTTTAGTGTTCTTCCAGTGTGGCACGAAAGTGACGCCGGTCGAATTCTCTGCTTTTCATTAAACACAATTCTCTTTCTCTCCTCGAATTAATCCTCTCCTGAATCGTAAGCCTCTTTATTCGCTTGGTCTAACGGTTATATAATGTTATGTCTCGATGTCTACAGCAACCTAGCTCTTATTTTTATTTGTAATATAGTTTTTAAACAGTACTTATCAGCAAGGAATCGTGATGTATGGACACTTCATTAGGTATTTACCACGTGCAGGCTCCCAGCTAAAAAAAAAACTGTGTGTTATTGGCACTTTTATCATTATTGCACTCTAGCAGTTGCATGAAAAGTTTCTCTGATTCTTATACTCTAGCGCCTTGAACCATAATAATGATTATGGAAGAGCACTGGACAACCAGACAACCCTGCAAAAAATCAGTGAGTGATCGCAGCTTGTACGCATAGTATGAGTAAAACTGGTTGAAGAAAACACCTGGCATAGTCGTTTCATATTGTGTAGGGGCCAATAAAACGACGGCCACTCAGCGCAAAACCCCGCGAAAATGAGAGCGAAGAAGCTATTTTCATAGAAGGATAGTTGATAGAATAGAAGCAAAGAGCAAGGTTCATGATATAATGTAGAATCGCTCTTATTTAAAAGGTTACTTGTATGCCTCAGCAGCTTTTCAGTGTTTTTCTTTATTATGACACAATCTGATTTAGCACATCACGTACTATGCATTGAAATTAATTAAACACAGCTTGTTGGGGAAGTAACAGGAAATATACTTCGTCTGCCAAGCAGAATATATTCGAGGCGCTACGGGCAAAAGGGACGAATATAGAAAAGTCTCAATTAGGCATGCGCCTTCAGGCAGGTAACTATGAGGTGTCGCAGACAAAAACTACATTGCTAAACGAAATCATTGGTTCTGAAAAAACTAAATTGTCCCATCATTCGTAGTGTACTCATCAAGATTAATCAGCAAGAAAGCGTCCATGTCGACAGACAGTTCCTTTTACAGGCAGCGATGGATTTCCTGTCGACCTGGAGCCATCATTTCTCAGACCAACGCTTACGTTTTGCCGGCAGCATTTGGCTCTAAACAGTTTAGAGACATCACTTTCTTTTCACGAACGTCCTTCCAACTTTCGAGCTTACATAATTATGGTTTGCCCTATGTCTTTCTTTTATTTTCAGGGTCTCCGTAAAGATGCTTATGGTCAAATAACAAAATTTCTTTCAACTCGGAAAACTGTCAAAGTTGCACTTTACTCCAAAGTAACCAATCAATTCAGAAAATGGGTTAATCGAGTCCTGAATGAGGTCGCCGCCAACAGGGCGTTCCATTACATAAAAGCAACAAGTGAAACGTAATCGGAATCAACTGCCTTGCTGGTCAAGCCAGAAGCACAGCATGGCAACGCTGATTGGGCACTCATACGTGGCCCGCCGGTGACTTCCATTCGGTTTACCGTTTCAGCTCTGCTTTGGACATCATTTCAAAAGTGTTAGCACAGCCGTCGGTAAAGGCATTGTTGGGTAAATCGGCTCATACAAGCACATTTAGGGAGCTTGAAGCTTAGACAAGATGGTCAATAGAGTCAAGACCTTTGCATCTTTTCTGCGCTGTTATGTCTAAGGTTTCGTGCTTTCCAGTTCTTTAGATATATACATATATATATATACTAGAATTATAATATGAAAATAAACGAGAAAATTCTTTCGAGAATGTGGTTTTAAGAAGTTTGAGCTGATTATCAATCTATTGGAGCAAAACAAAAAACAAAAAAAGCAGTGGTAATAAAATTGGGTACCTTGAATTTCTCCATATATAACAATGTGTATTATTGTGCCAGTAATGCGTTATAATGTGTGCACAATGTGGGTGCTATGCATCCGGCTAATCTTCAGGTATCACCCCATTCCTTTACAGTAGCATGAGGGCCAAACAAAATAAAAAACTCACAGCATATCCACGAAGTAATTTATGACGAGTGTGGCGAAGGGGACGAGACGGACGGATGAACGAATGGGGAGATGTAGGAACGGACGCATGGACGGACAGAGGGACACACGGAAGGGCTGATGCACGAATGCGTGGACGCACGCATGAACCGACACATGGATGGATGGACACATGGATGGACGGACGCACGGATGGACGGATGCACGTACAGATGGACGGGCACACGCATGGATGGACGGACACATGGACGAATGGAGGCACGGGCAGACGCGCAGATGAACGCAAGGACCGAGGCGTGTCGGACGGGCCCACGGACGGACACACGATTGGACGCTTCGCGCTACTCATCATCATTCGTTCCATGGACATGCTGTGACACCGTTTTTATTGACATGCAATGCATTGCCACTGGCTACTACGACTACGGCGACTATGATTAATTTGATATGTGGAGTTTAACGTCCCAAAATCACCATACGAATATGAGAGACGCCATCGGGGAGGGCTTCAGAAATTGCGACCACCTGGGGTACTACGGGTGGCTATGACGGACGCAGCGAACACCCCAAAGCCACCGACGAGACGCGAGCCAAGGAAGTCGAGCGCAAACGTCTTCAACGGCTTTTAGTCAGACGGCTTTTAGTCTGCGCGTTGACTAAAAGCCGAATGCTCCTGTCTCTCATTCCCCATTAGCAGTTATTGGCATGTATATTGAGCACTATTTTTAATTGTTAAACAACGCACAGAAGAACTCTCTCACCGGCACCACCTTGGAGGTCAAATGTTATACCTATTTCGGGTATGTACCACTGGTGGTTACGTACTACGAGGGACGCACAAGCCACGCCATAGGGAGCTTCGCCCCTAAAAAAGTGCAGGCCGCATATGTGCTCAGCGACTCCAACCTTAACCGATACACTCTGTGGGCGTCATATTTAACTACCCTGTGCGCCCCCTATAGGCAATGAAACTTGCGAATACGTCCCACGTGCGGGTCTTGAGTACTCAGTGGAGAAATCGGAACTCATCCTTCTTCGTCCTTCTGACTACCGTAAGGTTAAACATTCGCCACTACCAACCATCACTCTCAGGTACGCCGGATTCGAAATACTAATAGTGCAGCGAATGGGCGTTCTTGGCCTTCACGTACAAGCCGGCAGAAGCAATACCATTGCACTAGTAAGGCTTGGGGTCACCGTCACTCAGACTGCCCGTCTCTTAGGAAGAATCTCTGCGCGGAAACATGGCATGAAAGAAAATGAACTTCTCCAGCTGTTAAATGCCTTCGTAACCACAAATATCACTTACGCCTGACCGTATATACCTACGGCTCCTCAAGGCTGAAAAAGAAAAAGTTGACAGGCTTAATCGCTCAGTCCACAAGATCGCCTTGAGCCTCTCCCGCAACACATCGACCACGCATCTCCTCAGCCTTGGAATTCACAATACAATAGATGAACTTATCGAAGCTCACCGAACTGCCCAAATTGAACGATTGCGTGGTAGTAAAATCTAAAGATAGATACTTCAACGTATCGGCATTCTCTCGTCACCAAGCGGAAAAGACTTGGTCTAGCTACCACCCCTCATCAGACAGCGCTTCATTTTGCAGCCGTCGCCGAAGAACCTGCTGGCCGGCATTCATGACGGTAGGCGATCGGCCCGCGCCCGAAACCTTCACAGTACCTGCAGCACGAACCCTAAGGTGGCTCACGTCAACTCGGCAAGATACTAAGCCTTCAAACAGGCATATGCTATCAATGTCTCATCTAAACGTACCCCAGTCGATAAAGAGCCTACCACGATGTGTACCGGCTCCATACGCACACAGAACCCAACCGAGGCCAAAGCTGCTGCCATAGCACTCGCCGCAATAGCCGGATTTCAAACAATAATTAGTGACTCCAAATCTGCCATCACCCGATTAGACCGTGGCACTGTTTCCCCAACAACGGCGCGAATACTCCGTCTTCTGCCCCAAGCGGCACGCAACGCCTTAGATGACACAACTTCCAGCAGCACGAACGATGACGATCCCCGTTTAATTCAACTCATCTGCGTCCCAGCGCACGCAGGAAATCCGGGTAACGAAGCCACCCACAGACAAGCTCGATGAATCTTACACCGATCGGTGGGCCAGACTTCGGACCACGATACCGAAGCAACCAAACTTGTCATCACCTTTCTCGACATCACGCAGTACTACAAGCTATCAAGGCAAATCACACCACCCCCGCACCCGCAAATAAAAGGTCAACAAATCACTTGGCGGCGGCTTCAAACGAACTCATTCCCTTCCACGTACATATACAGACACATATAGCCAGCCTTATTCACATCTACGTGCACCCTTCGCAAGACACAGACCGCAACCTCGGACCACACCATCTGGGGATGCAGCAAGGACCCTGCCCCACCAAACCTCCTAGGACAGTCACCTTCAAATGAGGCCTGGGAGAAAATCCTCACGACTACAAGCCTGTACACCCAGCTCCGGGCCATCAAACGCGCTGATGAGGGGGCGATCAGGCATAGCCTGACAGCCCTCGCCACTCAGGAAACCGTCAGCTGCCTTAATAAAGTTGTTTACTACTAAGCAATACACCCCCCCCCCCCCCTCACTGCGCGACGCATCTATGCGAGCTCCCCCGTTGAAAGGTGCGGGCAGATAGATTGTTTTTTTTTTTTTGATCGGCAGAGTGAGAGAAAAACTGGCCCTGTATCTGCATGTTAATCTGCAGATGTCGTCGGAAGACGATAGTCTTGCGTGTGGAGTGAGTGAACAAAACATTTCTTTGGTGTTCTGTGCAAGAAAATCGGTGAATGGCATTCTGGAGGTGCTGTGTTAGAGGGCCTCGAGTGTGCCGCCGAGGCGAACTAGCGCATCATGCACGTCACACGTGAGACATAAGCACCATCTGGCAGTTTTTTTTTTTTTGAAAACTAAGCACGTGGCTCTGAGACGGGTGTGTGCGCCCGTCTCAGAGGTGATAAGGTGTAGAATGCAAGACAACGGGTAGGTGCTACCACCGTCTCGTTTTAGCAAAGCGTTGGAAACGCTAGCCTTTTCGTGCAAGCGTCGCATGGTCAGCGCAACGTGATAAGCGCCACGGTGCCTAAAATTTCTTATGTATGCCTTTTCTAGTAAAAGGAGCACATTCAGAATACATACGTGTTTTATGGTGCCCCAGACGCGCGCAATAATTGCTTTTTAATCGACTATAGCACAAGTATGAACGCTGAATCTTGAGCAACATCAGTGGACGCTGAGGATAGGGTCGGCTGTTTCAAATACCCGATGCTGTTAAGAGTTGACAAACAGACTAATGCACAGACAGACAGACCAAAATTTTTGCGTCGAAGGTCTCTAAGAAAGACTATCGTCTTTAAAACTTTATTAATTATATATACATACAATGGGTAGGAGGGATATGGCCCGGTGCGGACCGCCTCTCACAGACACTAGGTGGGCTCCTAGTTCGAGAAGTCCATTTTGATCGGCAGTGTTCCCAAGTATGAATGCAGCCACCAGTTAAAGATGGCTAAGCGTTCAGCAAATGCTTTAGCTTTCACGGGGTGGCAAAGCCGTCTGACAGACAGAGAGGCTGACAGACAGACAGAGCAAAAGTACTGCATTCAAGTATCCAAAGAAAGACTATCGTTTTTGAAAAGTAACACAGTACGAAGTAATTTAAAAAAAACAGCGACTCAGACAGGGCTCCTCGAAAAATTTACCGATGCCATTTTCATCAGTAAAATCACAAGCAAGCTTTCTAGCATGCTGGAGGGATATCACATAACGCACTTGTGGCTTACACTTCCATTCCCTAACATTGCTTCTGGTTTCTTAGTTATTCAATATTAATTTATTCATCATGCGTTACAGAGCCCAATACGGTATTAAGGAAGGGGAGCAAGTACAAAGCAAAAAAAATAACATCAATAAATACAAGGGAACAAATAAAAATAAAGCGTGTACAGTGAAGTCGGAGAGAAAACATTGTACGCAACGGAAAACAAGAAAAATAAAAAAGAAAGAAACAAAAACATGTATGTATAATTGTACAGTGCAAAGTATGTTCGGACAGAGCAAAAGCATTTGTGTTTCTATGAGAAAGTGATGATGCACTTGGCGCATGCTAGCAAAAAGAAATAGTGCAGGACGGCTTCGCATGAAAAAAAAAATACTCCTTGTTTCACGCCATGATCTGTTGATTCGTTTCATTTTACCTAGCTCACTGTTATGACCTATTTGATGGGCTACTCTTAGACAAGAGTAGTACAATTATCGCTGACACCTTGAACATTGTATGCTTCTTGAGAAAATACGTATAAGTATTCTGGAAAGACATATAGCAGGGACCACATCAGAGCATCTGGATTCGAAAGTGCGATGAAGCTGCGCTCTATTTACATTGCCAGATGGCGTGTTGTCATTATGCCATCCTTTGTAATGGAAAGTGAGCAAATTAACGTTTTTTTCACTTCTTGACACCCAATAAAGCTGCAGCTGTTTCTACAAGAACACCCTTTGCTACCTCGGATGGTCAGTTGCTGGACTAGTGTGTTCAATTCAACGCATCTAACAGCACACAATACTGGAAAGAATGGCAGAGTGTAAATCACGTTCTTTACAGTGTACGTGCCTCTGGGATCGCTTCAAGTTTTGTACGATGTTGCATGTGTTTCACCGATTCTCGTGGAATAGGGAAGAGCCACTTTTTTGTCCTACATACAGAATGGCGACTTTAAAGAAGGCTGGACAACGATATATCTGATCTAATTTTCTGCTCTACAGGCTCTTTTGAGAGTTAGGTATGCCTTTCGCATTCTTTCGAGGACCTTAGCTGGAGCGAGAACTTCGTTCGCTTCGAGTGTCTCCAACTGCTCAAGTGATTCATTATCTTGCCAATTAGAAGGTGTGCAGGAGCTACTTGAACGGAAGTTCTGCGGGCTGCTGCTTTTGTTTCCAACTATTCCGATTCCACACTTCTGGTGTTCCACCCTCCAGCTCTAATTAGAAGAGATGCGGCCGTGCTAGATGAATTTATTCTCAACCGTGCGTGACCTTCTCTTTATAAAACTGCGGGTGCTATTGTATTAAGAAATCTGTGCAGCTGGCGGGAAACAAAGATGGAACGATGCCTGCTTGTATCCCGCCTGCTGCGCAATTCGTTAGAAGATGAGCCCTTATAAACTCGCCCAGCTCTTAGCGCGTGTTACACAGAGTCCCAATATGTGTCTGGAAAGCCTCGTTGTTAAGAGGGGACGACGACGAAATACCGGTGTGACAGAATGCCGAATGTTTGAGGTCCATAGTTTTCTATGAATAATTTTCATTTTGCCTGTGAAGTGCGGTCTCCTGCAGGTGTGCGATGGAAGTAGACCCCTACGGAAGGCTACCAGGCACCAGAATGACCACGGGTGTTGCTTCCAGGAAGCGCTACAGCTCCGAGAGTGGCACTGACAGTGATTACGCTGAACCCTACAACGTCAGATGTGATGAATCAGGGGACGACAACTTCGAGCTCGTCAGAAACCACAAGGGACAGAGACTGTTTCTGAGCACATCACCCAATTCGAGTGAGCCCACCTTGCGGTCTTATTTTTCACACCAGTTCTCGCTAGTGAAAACATGAGACGCTTTAACCGGCAAGCCGTGTCTGTACAGCTAGAGGCACTGGTGCCGAATGAAGTAAAGGAAGTAACAGTGAATAGCCGCAAGAACATGCCAGCGATTGACGTCAATAATGTGACTGCGTTTGACAGATTGCGTGAAGTAGGTGAACTTAATGGGATGAAAGCCCGCTCTCATATACGGCTGGGCAAAGAAGTGAGCACTGGGGTGATATATGATGTTGCCGAAGCCTCTACCAACTCGGACCTACCAGTCTGATTAGGCCGGCTACGGAAGATGTCATTATTACAAGTATATGTCGTATCGGGACATCAAGATGCGTAAGAATTACATTTACGGGCGAATCACTTCCGTCACACGTAAAATGGGGCCACTTCCGGCACGCAGTTCGCCATTTTATACCGAAACCACTTGACTGCTTGAATCGCATAAAGTTAGCTCACGTAAGTGGTGCGTGCATGAACTCTACTATCTGTTCCCGATGCACAGGGCACCGCAATTAGCAAGAGCACGCCAAGATCACGACTCTGAAGGAAGGAAGGAAAATAGAGGGAAAAGAAAGGCAAGGAGGTTAACCAGCCTATAGGCAGCCGGTTTGCTACCCTGCGCATGGGAGAGGGATGAGGGAGATGAAAGAGAGCAGAGAGGGAAGATAGAAACAGCACATTCGGCAGCACATGCGCGCACACTCAGTCATAGTCCAGTCTTGTCTTTCGCGGTGTGTGACACTGCTGTTACAGTCGCTTGTTCAAGTCGGTGTCGCGCCACGACTCTGAAGTGCTCAAACTGCAATGGGCCACATGATGCCTCTTTGAAGGACTGTCCTTTTATTCGAAAGGAGCTCACAATTATGAAGAAAAGGGCCACAGATGACATCTCACACCGAGAAGCAGCTGCATCCATTACGCGACGACGGTCCCGTTTCCGGCGCTGCACCAAAGCCACCAAAATCTTGTCGCCTCACGAAGCACGTCCAAAACCACCTTCACCTCCCCAACTCTGGCCAAGCGTTGTCGGTTCCATGAACAAAGTCGCTTCTGCTAGCAGACGAGCTGACGATTCATTCTTATTACCCAGTCAGAACGCAGCCGTTTTAAAGGAAAATGATGCCTCTACCAGCAATGCAGGTGACGCTTGGCCCGAACTCCCGAAGATACATGCGCCTGGTGGGAGGCATCAAACTTCGACGGTGAAGGACACTTCATCGGTACTTCTTAACTTGATGGACGAAGGACAACTTATCGGCATGATTAGCACCCTGGTCAGTGCTATGCCCGTGCTGCTGAGCAAGATGCAGACACCGACAGCTCAAAGCGTGTTGCAACTGCTTGACACCATCACTCCAGTTCTCGCAAGCCTTCAGAAGTCTTCTGCTTGAGAACGCAAGCGGCATCATCATAGCTTCACCATCGGCAAGATTTTGGGTGCATGGAACCACGTATACAAGTTAATGCAACGAATGTGCTCAATTGATTAAGACATGGATGTGACTGACTGTCTGTGAGGTTAAGCACATAACTGCCGTTTTGTCGATGGCATGAGTGACATTTCTCTCCTTCTCTCTCTCTCGCTAACTTTTATTCAACTTACCCTCTCCCCAGTGAAAGGTAGCCTACTGGGCTCAGCCATGGTTAACGTCCCTGCCTTATTTCTTTCATTTTGTTCTCTCCCTCTTCTCTCTCTCTCATCGTTAAGCTCTGTACTACTTAGATATCAATTGCGTAGTTCTCGGAATTATATATGTAGGCCACACACGGGTATTGGCCATAATGGTCCATTGACCATAATGGTCCATAGAATAGTATTGCCTTTTTCTAGTAACTTAGCATTTTTATTTGAGTGAGTGAGTGAGTGAGTTTCATATGACTGTGCCTGAGTTTAAGCTAATAAATGGGTTACCCGGCCTACCACTATTTATTGACCAGTTGTATTAGCTTGACTACAGGCTATCCATTTTTTTAGATTGAACAGCCGAAACTGAGGCAGCATGGGCAATGAGTGCACACATATATTGTCGGCATCTCTTCATGAATTATAAACAAAATGAAGGTAATGAACCGAGCAGCCTTTCTTGATAAACGCAACGATGTGAAGCCAGCAGATAAAATCAATAGAAGCGTATAATGCATTATTCGTATACGTATTGTGTAGAAATCATTGAGATCTAGGAAGATAAACTTGGTCGAAGGAACACCTTGTCAGCGGTGTCCACCGTACCAGAGCTTACTTATTACATTCTTTCTGCAAGTTCTGGTGTCCTTCAAAAATTATGAAAACTTTGATTTAATACTTGAAACAATCAAAGAATAATAACTGTAACTTGCCACTGAGTAATGCAACAAGTGTCATGATTTATTAATGGCCAGCCTAATGTTGGAGTGCTACTAAGGCAACAAGTGATAAACAAAACATTTACTACGACAGCCCGTAGCTGTGATTTGCACAAGGCAGTGCAGGTCACGTTTAAAAGCCGTAGTAATCTAACTGCTTCATGGTTACTCTCGTAGGAAGGTAGATATTGCATGCTTGCTTTTCGATGAGGCACCATAGAGTAACGTTGCAACGAGACGGAAAAACGTAGAATGCTGTTGGGTGAGCACGTTATCCCCGTCAATGCAGATATATTTATTATTACTGCCTTGGTGTCTAAAACAAATTACTACGATAAACGTGTTCAGGAGTAATAAATCGAATTACCGAAACACATCTTTCGCACTGCGAAAGCAGGAACTACATCCGTTACTCAGATATAGGTATATCGCTATAACACACGTGGTTCAATAAAGGCAGGCCACACTAGGGAATAGCGAACAAACATGCAAAACGGCCAACTTCAAAAACAGCAACAAGGAAGAAATTCATACCACTTCTGGCGCAAGAATCACAAAAAATGTCTATATGGGCCATAAAACATATGGTGTAGGGATGAAACTATCTTGACGTGTAAAGGGTGGCCCACGCTGTGGTTCTTCGTTTAGGTAACTCACGCCACAGCTACAACTCGTGCGATGGACGAACCTTTTCGGGTCATTCGGCTAGCGTACTGCAGTGTACATGCCACGCATTCCAAATGAAATTTAGGTAGCGTTGGCGCAGCTGAAACACGAGGCAGGACTTCTGTATCCTGGCACAGTTTAGCAACACATGGAAAGCGATGGCGAAAGTTGCTTGATCCAATTATACACTTCCATTCTGGCACCCCTCCTTCTACCACTAGTTTCGGTTGTTCGCTGAAGCGTACAAGGTAATGTATTGCTTATGTTGCGGCGCCTCACCACAATTAGAAAAGTGTGGTGAGGTGTTCGACAAAATAAGAATCATTGGTAAGCTATAAAAACAGACATTTGACTCGCTCCTGGCTGACTTTGTTTGTGAAGGCACAATACTTACAGCTTCAAATTTCTAGGACAATAGAAAAAAAAACGTCTTCGAACACGCTGGCTTTACATGGGTTCGGCCATGTTTGCTTTGAAGTATTTTTCTCTTGAATCAAAGCTGATACCTGTTAATCAACGAAGCGTCGAAGAAGCTAGCCTGCGCCTGCCTGCATTCTTTCCTTCTGTCCTTCCTTCTTTCCTTCTTTGCTTCTTTCTTTCTATCTTTCTTTTTTTCTCTCACTCTTTTTCTTTCTTCCTTCCTTTCTCTCTCTCTTTTTCTTTCTTTCTTTCTCGCTCGCTTGCTTGCTTGCTTTCTTTCATTAAAAGCCGGCCATTTAATGCATTGTAATTCGAGGCCCCCACGTTATGCATCGTTAAGGTGTCTCATGCCCCCACCTTGTCAGAGTTGTATTTTATCTAATTTGCACTGAATCTTTCCGAATTGTCGGGCTGTCTCATGTCTTTCTTTTTTTTTTGAATGCGTATACCACACTGGTTAACAAATATCCCAGTCATTCAAGTCGTGTCTAAAGATAATTTTCACAGCTGCTTTTAGACAAAGTTCCTTCATGCACTGCTTAAGTTGTACTAATCAGAATCTCGCTTACAGTTGCGTATGCACTGACATAGAGAATAAGTGTAGACACAGCTACGCGAAACTTCTAGGCCATCGTTGTACACCTCTCCCTCGCTAGAGTCTCTGCGCTGCTGATGTTGCACTATAAACTCGAAACTATGCGACTTGTGCAGCTTGCTGCTGTGCTGACACAGCTTACACCAAGTGAATGCCTAAAGCATTCGCACCATCGTTTCCATGGTCCTCCATTTTATGAGAGCACATGGTAGCCACGTGTGCCCTTGATATACCATCTGCATCTTTCGTGTTTGTCGCAGAGGTCACGAAGAATCAGGCTGCGAAACATGCAGTGGTGGATAGGGTGTACACAGTCTAGTCCCGCGTCAGCGCTTTCTTTTCTTTCTATCTTTTCGTGTTTTCTGCGTGTGATGCGGTATACTTGTACTTCGTCTGAGCACCGGTTGCAGGAAAATATGTCCTTGTGTATCGTCGAATAGTGGAGGGGTGGATACAGTGATGTTTCCAAGTAACGTACTTTTCTACCATGAAGACTAAGTACGGACAGTCGTGTCGGCTGCAAGTGCGAATCAGCGACTGCAGGTCTCAGCTCCTTAGTATGCAAAAAGGCTGTCACGTGCTATTTATTCTCTCTTTCCTCCTTTCCAAACTTATTTCTAGCTGTTGCGACTTAGAGGTTATCGATTACTACTAGTGGATGCCAGTTCTTACCATACAAAATGCAATATAAGTTGGCCTGAATGACTCTGAAAATATTATGTTGATAAATGAAACTACAAAACCTATAATATGCCGTTCTGCATGTGTCATGCATAGTGCTTTCGGAATAGAGCATTACTATGGAATTAGCATTTCATGCGAGTGCCAGGAATATCAAATTAATTGGGGCACGTCTCTGCGCAGGCATGTAGAAGCACCGCTTGGGAAAAAAATTAGGAATTATTTGGCCTTCGACAACGATGGTACCTGACTTACGCCGTAATATGAACTGCATTATGCAATGGTTTATTCCCTGTCTGTGGCAAGTTGTCTCCTCCTATACGTTCTTAACATATACAACCCAATTATTACAACACAATTAAAAACAGTGCGATTAACGTTCCCCATACCTTCCTTGGCTTCATCATCTACTGATGTTAATCTTCTTAAAGGTGTGTCAACAAATACAACAGAGTGTGTTTAAAAAAAGAAATATATATATGTTACAGAGAGGGCACAATGGAAAGCAGAGAGCCGAGCTGGACAAAATTGGCGGCGTGCAGCCGCGCATTTTGTGGCTAATGCAGCGTGTCTGGTGAGCTGCGGTGGGCTACGTTCTCTACACTTGCTCTCTTCTAAAAATCTTCATTGTCAAGCTCTCTTAGAGGAGTTGTTATTGCGAAAAAACAAAGCGCATTGAAACACGTAAAAAGCTGTGACAATAAGTTATATTCACAAAACGCATTTTCATACATTTTTGGCACTTCTTCAGCTGTCAGATGAAATTAAATTTAGACATTTATTTTTTTCCACAAAAAAAAGCAATGGATGGTGTACAATTACACATACTGGACGTCATTCACACATTTTTTTGGAGCTAACTGTGATGACACAGTACACAGAGACAAATTTTCTATACTGTAAAATGAAATTATTATTTTTTTCGTATTAACACGCAAGTGGGTGGCTATTTCATCGTTGCTTATAAAAGATCGCCGCACGCAACACTACCGTATCAAAATGTTAACATCACACAAAAGATGTAGTGATTTCGTTAAATGAGATCAAATCAACCTTATTTATTTGTTTATAAGCTTTCCAATATTGAGAAAGCAAGAAAGAAAAAGAATGAGGAAGATGACTATAGATCAAAAGAAAAATAGTTCATATTTGGCCATATAAATGAAAAATAAACGACAGATAAGTTATTCCGCAAACGCCATTAGCCAAGCAACATGTCTTGGTTCTTTTGCACAAATGGTTTGTTTTTCTACATTTATAAATAAACCAGTTACATTTCTGTCTTCTGGTCCTCACGGAATTCTCAAATACAGATCGCTGGCTTCACATCCACTGCACATTGAGAAAGTGATCATTCTGGCTTGGAAATCAACAAAACGAACACCAATCACTTATTCCTTGTATGGGACGCTTCCAAAAGTAGGTCAAGCGATGGACATTTGTACGGAACATGTCTCGGTTGTACTGCGTGTAGAGCTTGAGGTTGACATATTTGTGATAGCTGGGAACATTATGTAAGTTCACTGGTAAAACAGCTAATGCTATGCGGGCTATGACTGATAGCTCACAGTCAACCATTTCCTCTTCCATGGTGAAATTGTCATTTGAAGCAAAGTAATATAAAAATTTTTAAAAATGTAGGACCCGCTAAATTGAGGTCGAAGCCCGAGATAAAAATAGAATATACAATCATGTGTTTTTACATTTGAGGTTTCGAGGAAAACAGAACAAAGTTTTCTGTTTGCAGCATAGCTCCAGGAAGTGCTTGATCGTACAAGTTTTATCGTAGAGCAAATATTCAGAAAGCTATGAATGTTGCGACCTATGCTTCACCCAACTAATGCTGCAAGCATTCTATAAATTATTTTACAGCAAGATGACGTCGTTCTCTCTTTAACGTGAAAAATTATTAAAATACAAAAAATATGAAGAATTGCGACAATCAGGCAACCTTCTCAGACAAGTTGTTTGTTTGGCTTTTTATTCAATATGGAAGGCATGGGGAAGGTTATGTTCACTAAGTGTATATCAGTGTCCACACAGGAGAGTTGTTTAGTTCTGCACGGTATGGCGGTCAGAATGTGACGCACTTGGGTGGAGCATATAATACATAAAAAATTACAGATTATCTACGGAGTGAATCACGACGACTGGGGCGAAACTTCGGAGGGTTTCATTGGTAAACCGTAAGTCCTCCGCCCGTCCGTCGATCTATCTATCTATCTATCTATCTATCTATCTATCTATCTATCTATCTATCTATCTATCTATCTATCTATCTATCTATCTATCTATCTATCTATCTATCTATCTATCTATCTATCTATCTGTCTGTCTGTCTGTCTGTCTGTCTGTCTGTCTGTCTGTCTGTCTGTCTGTCTGTCTGTCTGTCTGTCTGTCTGTCTGTCTGTCTGTCTGTCTGTCTGTCTGTCTGTCTGTCTGTCTGTCTGTCTGTCTGTCTGTCTGTCTGTCTGTCTGTCTGTCTGTCTGTCTGTCTGTCTGTCTGTCTGTCTGTCTGTCTGTCTGTCTGTCTGTCTGTCTGTCTGTCTGTCTGTCTGTCTGTCTGTCTGTCTGTCTGTCTGTCTGTCTGTCTGTCTGTCTGTCTGTCTGTCTGTCTGTCTGTCTGTCTGTCTGTCTGTCTGTCTGTCTGTCTGTCTGTCTGTCTGTCTGTCTGTCTGTCTGTCTGTCTGTCTGTCTGTCTGTCTGTCTGTCTGTCTGTCTGTCTGTCTCAATGGGGCCAACGTCGTGCGCACCACTGCTTCTTCGCATCTCATCACGGTTCCCTTCGGGAAACTGGTCCATAATTTTCCAGCGAAAGCTGTTAAGAGATCAAAACACGGGTCACGTGCGGCGCAGTAGTTGTCCGCCGCCACTGCCACCACCGGTGTCCATAACCAGTATCGCAAGAAATAAGAAGAAAAAAAATACCCCTACCTCCCCGAAGGCACTCGTAAAGAAATGCATTGCGTAGCGTTCGCAACGGCGTTTTGCACGTGAGAACCCAGCGTTAGAAGCACGGGTCTGGCCTGAGAAGGCTGCGGATGCGCGTTGCATTCATGGCGGGTACCTTTTCCTTCCACTGAATATTCTTTTCACGTGTCTCACTGTAGTTGCTTAAAAGTCAAAGTCGTGCCGAACTCACAACGACACAGAGAAAGAAACACACATAGACACCAGTGTAGTTGATTGGCGGAGCTGATGACATGGCAGCGAGCCGAAAGTCTCGTTGGAGCACGGTGGTAGCGTTGGCACGGGACTGGTCATTGCGGATGAAGATGATGGTGGTGAGGTTGTTAAACCACAAGCGATCACGTACCTTATAGCTGTGGCCGAACTATATATAGCCAAACGATGTGATTCAGGATGTCACGCGTGAAGTGAATGCCGGCGCCACCATCATCTGGTAGCGACCTCTTTTGGCGCTTGACCACTGCTTCCCGTGCCCATTCTGACTCGAGGTTTTCTTGCCGCCGCTTGCGTGCCGCCTCTGCTTCGCATTCTCCCAGTTGGGGATTTCGTTGTCGACAAGCCCGCTTTGCTTCGAGAGCGCGAGCCCTCTCCGCGGCTCCCGCCTCCTGATTGTTGATGGTGCTGGCTCGCGACTGCTGCCAACGCTGGTGTCTTTTTACAGACGATAGTCTTTCTTGGGGACCTTTGACAGAAAAATTTAGGTCTGTTTGTCTGTCTGTAAGTTTGTCTGTTTGTTCGCCCTAACGATACCTCAAACGGCACCAAACGGCCAACCCCATCCGCAGCGGCCACCAATATTGCTCAAGATTTAGCGTTCATAGTTGTGCGACTGTCAATTAAAAAAGCAATTATAGCACTTATCCGTGGCGCCAAAACAACGCTTCGATGTTTTTTTTATGTCTCCCTTTATACTAGAAGAGGCACACGCAAGTAACTCTAAAGAATGAAGCATTCAATCGCGCGGCGCTGACAGTGCAACACGATGCTCAAAAGTGTGCTTCCAACGCTTTGCTACGACATCACGGTGGTGGCACCTGCCCGTCGCTTTGCGTTTTACACCTTATCACCTCCGAGACTGGCACGCATCTTTCTCCGCGGGCTGCACGCCTTCGTTTTCGAAGATAACTGCCAGATGGCGCTTGTGTCTAACGTGCCTAGATGCGCTCGTTGGCCTCCGCCACACGATCGAGGCACTCTAACGCAGTGCCTGCACAATACCATTAACCGATTTTCTTGCGCAGAACATCAAATAAACGTTTGGTTCACTGTCTCTAGACGCAAGACTATCATCTTTCGACGGCATTTACAGTGTAACGAGTAGATTCGGGCCAATTTTTTCAGTCTCGCGAGCTCCCACAACGGTGTTTTGACGACGGGCCAGCATTGCACCCGCCCGGCGAGCTCTCCGCGACCCCTTCTTCGCTTACAAAGTGCTCATAATGAGTCGCTGTGTGGGGATGTGCGCTCACTAAGCTCCCGGCAACGAAAAAGGGAACGCGCCAAGAGCGCTCTCACCCTCGCCACGAGAACTTGTGTTCCCGGCAGGCCGAAGGACTAGCTCCGAGCAAGCGGAGCTTCATCTCTAAAAACCGTCAGGTCTGCGCGGAACGCGCAGCACAGTCACAGCGAAAGCTGGAAGAGTATCCTTTCTAGAGCATTTTCCAAACACTTTTGGAGGAACAACTAGAAGCACACATGCATGATACGCACCTGCCATGAATCATCAAATTTATTTTGTAGTGTGAAAGCGTCTTCAATGCACTTATTCGACATTCCTCGGGAAAGCATGATACACATTTGTAAGCACTTTATATATATGCACTTTTTTGATGCTGTGCCTGACGACGATGAATAAATATGAAGGATGCTTTTGTAAGGGGTTGGAGCTTTCAACGACCCACCATTAACGAAATTAGCATTGTGTGACTCCCAGTTCTTACTGTACTGCTTTAAAGCGCTTTATTACGGATGTCAACATAATTTTTTACGCGACATGAAGCCTGAACAAGGACAATTTGCAATGGTGTTTCAAGAACCGGCGTAGCTTTCTGGTAGAGTACTGGGCTGACGCACAGGAGACCAGGGTTCGATTCCAAGTTAGTCTTCGATGTTTCTTTTCTTCTAAGTTTCCTTTTCTTATTTCGTTTGATAGTGGCAGCGGCCGCAGAGAACAACTATGGCGCTAGAACCTACTCTTCTTGGAATCTCACAACAGCTCTTACTGTGAAAATGATATCTCATTCAAATTTGTGAGTACGGACATACAGTATACCAAAATGAGTATAAACATTCTTCTGTGCGATGTAGAATATTGAGAAGGTTTCGATCTTGTATCAGAAGTACTTAAATCTAAGTAAAATTGACTCTTGACAAACTGTTAACATTTGCCATAATAACGTCACAGGGAGCGTAGAGCACCTTTTTCAAAGCTGAGAACTACAATTCTCACACAAACAAAATACTTAGGGTAAGCCTGTCTGCCCTTTTCTCTATGCTTACATTCAAATCAATGAAGCAGTGTATCAAACCAACATCATATTCCAGTAGATCCTTACTACATGCAAACACGACAAAACAATGAACTTTCATAACCGCAGGAAACTCTATGCTGGACTAAACGGCGTGCTGAAGTACGTGCTGCCTCTGTTCATCGATGCAAATATATTTATTCAATCGACTAATACATGCTCTTACAAAAGAGCAAGTGTTGTTCACTGATCACAGCACTTAGCTTCTATAAAAGAGCCGTAAGCAGTAATTCCTAAATGCTAATACAGCAGTTGCCAAACATGCAAACGCTTAGAATTTTACTCTACGAACGACGAGGACAAGCAAATAAATATTGGCATAACGTACTACTTTAAAATCAGAAAAAGAACTTCTAACAGCGTTACAGACATAACACTGACCCCCCTCGCCTTCTCTGAAGGTAGAATAATGACTTGAAAGTTGTGTTTGCAGCTTCTCATTTCATGTGTAGAGAACATCAATCTTCTCAAAGAACGCCTCTTCTACCCGTCTTCGAATTTTTGTTTTAGGGGCAAAGCTTCTTAAGCCGAGGGTCATGCGACCACGATGTATAAAAGAGTAGTAGTAGTAGTAGTAGTAGTAGTATGTGGCCGCCTCCATGGTCGGACTAGAGAGCGGCACGTGCGCACTATCTTGAATTGAGGAGGACACCTCCGCGCGTTAGTCATATATAAAAAGGTAGTTGTTAGTCATATATAAAAAGATAGTGTAAAAAGGTAGAATAGAAAGGACGCATTTTGATCACTATCTTACAAGAAAAGGTTGCCACGTTAAACTCGCCGGGCGTAACCTTTTAAATGCGAAGCATTTCTTAGCGAACTTTGGTCACTTTGAACTTTATCTATCTATCTATCTATCTATCTATCTATCTATCTATCTATCTATCTATCTATCTATCTATCTATCTATCTATCTATCTATCTATCTATCTATCCCGTAACTTGGCATGAGCCAAAGCTAGCATGGGAGGGTAAGATGGTATGACGATTATGACGCGCTGGTTAAGGCATCAATAATGTCAAAATCACATCGCGTATACGTCGTCAAACATTTCCTGCCAGACAGTGGCACATACCCACGGGCGGTTATGTGCCGCTGGTGTGGGGGTATGTGCCACAGGTGATCGACACTTAGTATCTACCCAGGAACGACGAAAACACACATCACTTTTGATGCGTGAGCGTTAATAAATACCCGACATAGGCAGCATCGACCCGACGAATGAAAAGAATAAATGTTAGGGCTCCCGCTGGAATTGAACCCAAGCAATCTGCTTAGCGATGAAGCATTTTACCCCAGAGCTAAACTACATCTCGGAACTTCTTTTCAAATAGACGCCAGTTTTCGTGAAACGTTAGTAGTGGTTGCAGTGCTGCCTACCTAATTTTATGAACACTACTCCTGTGATACAGCTGTCACGTCGGGCTGACACGTCAATACAGCTGACACGTCAGCTGACACGTCATTTCTGTTAGTTGCCATGCGTTAGTTGCCAGATACAGCTGACACGTCAATTGTGTTTAGTTGCCATGCGCTCAAGTTGATTCATGTAGCAGTGTCAAGCGCCGGCATTTTAGGGAGCATGAGTGCTTCATATCAGCTTCTGGTGTTGCTTTCAAATGTTCCAGTTGGCATCACTGCGCAAGTGCAAACAACTGGTTATATAAACATCTACAACTATTGAACATATGCCTGTGCTTGCAACATTCGTGCATATATTCAGCGTGATTTATTCACGTGTCACTCAATAACACAATTGAAACACTGCCACCTTCATTGTTTGAGGTTAACAGCGTGAAAAATTGGCAGATCCTACGTACAATGGGAATCGATGATATGCGAAGCACGAATGAGAAATGTTGATATGTCACTTTAAAATCAGCACAGCGCTACGATGTAGATGTAAATGATGCCGTACATGTCTCCCGTGTCATGATTAATATGTTTGGATGTGTCGTTCACCTTCGTCATCTATTCATGTCACGTGATACCAAATTTAGTATATTTAGAGCTAACGAAACGGCCATGAGCACGCTGTGAGCGTGATATGTTGTCATGTTATTGCATGACGCGCATGTCAGGATTATCCTTTGTGCACAAGTCATACATGTCTTCATCCATTGACGTCACTTAACAGCAAACTTGGTATAGGTGGAGCTAGCAAAACAGCCGCGAGCTCATCATGAAGGGCCCAATATTTTACTATGTAGCTCTTTCTCTTTTGTGGTGGTCAGCCCTCAAGCAGAAAATTTTAAATGCCGTGACCTCAACCGCGATAGGAACACGTTAGTAACAAAAAAATAGCAACCATCCCAGTCACACTTCCTTTCATAGCAAACCACTCTCAAAACCTTTTCGAGGGTAGCATGCCGTCTCTCCACACTGTGGCTTTGTGGGTGGTAAACCGAGCTATACAAAATTTTAACGCCACACTTCCCTATAGAAACGTTGTCCTGAGAGCGCTCGTGAACACTGTTCCCTGATCTGATTGCATTTCGGCAGGGAAACTGAGGCGTGAAAATATAGAAAGTAAAGCACCGACTACCTCGACCGAAGTTGCCTCCTGTAAGGGTACCGCCTCGGGGAACTTCGTTGCAGGACACAATAGTGTGAGAATATATCTGTTTCCCGCACCATTCTCGATAACGGCCCCATAAAATGCACAACAACTCTGCGGAAGGACTCATGAATAATGGGCACTTTACCATCAGTGCCCTTCAGTTGTTCGAATCACCAGCTCTCTGGCAAGCGCAAAAAGTCTTCACAAAATTCTGCACCTCCCTGAAACACCCCGGCCAATAAAATTCCTGCACCAATCTTTTCTTGGTTTTATTTATGCCCAGGTGTCCTGCCGATGACTAATCGTGACAAAGACGGAGTAGGTTCTTGCGATATGGTGATGGTACCACCATGTTACCGTAGCATTGCTCTCGCCTATCTCGGTATTCACGTTACAGGATACCATACCTCACTTCGAAAGAGATGTTTCTTGACGATAGACATTCACTGTTTCCGTTGTTCATAACCGCTATACTGGAGTGAATTTTTTTAGACAGCCGTAACGCTTTCCTGTATACCCCTAACATGCGCTCGTAGCTGTTCAAGATTGGCGCTAACGCGGACTCCTGCAAACTGTTATCTTTTCCCCTCAAAGGTTCCTTCCTTTTCTCATCAGGCGGCTTCTTACTCTGACCCTTTTCCAGATTTTCGGTAAAATGAATAGAGGTTATTTCCTATTCCTGCTTAAATTCTTCGGGTTCAGTCATTACATCTTTTGGTTTGACACTTTCCCTTCGTCGTAACGCAGCTGCCAAGCCAATACGCGTGCTTTCACCCTCTTCAAAGGCATTACCTGGACATCAGCAAAAGTGCATCCTTTTGTCGTTGAGTTGTGACTTTGAGCTGTTCGAGAAAACGTCCGGGTAGCCATCGGGTTGCCCGTGGGAGACTGCTGCCACTGTCTCAATTACTCCGAAAGGTTCCAGAATCTGTACCTTTGCTATAGGTAAACACACTTAATCTTCGCAAATGACCCGTCTTATCCACGCGCATTCGGATAAGTAGTCTTCACTTTTTACGTAGTTCGGATGGACTCCATTCATGGCGGCCACGGAGTCACTGAGTACCCTGCACTCTTTGTCATTTATTATTAAATCTGTCATGTAAGGCTTCAAAAGATCTGGGTTACTCGGGTGATCGCTTATGCAAGCAAATATTGGCCTACCTTTTGAGCCGTTTCAAGCAAAGTGACCTGAACCGTTTCAATTGAAACATAACGTCTTAGCTCGCAACTCTAACTCTTCTGAAGGATTCCTGAAGTCCTTTATATCGGTGGATCATCGGTGGGGCATGGGCGAAGCAGAGCGGCGGTTGCGGAGCGCCGCGGCGGCTCGGGCTCGTCGCGAGACAGACAAAAATGCAGACACCCAGACAGACGAATGGACATACAGATGGACGTATGAACGAATGCATGCATGGATGTACACACATACGGATGGATGGACAGACACATAAACAGACACAGTAGACAAGCAGACGTACGCACGAACAAACAGACATACGGACAGATGGACGCTTCATCCCACTCATCATCATTCGCTCCGTGGATATATGCTGTAATTTTTTACCCTGACGTCACTTCAAGTTACGGATGAACAACGTTGTTAACGTTAAACCCCACATATCAATCAATGAATCATTCAATTAATCAATCATTGTTCAAGCGCTTTTAATCGAATTATATTGGGCTTAATATTTTTAATGTTATCTTCTTGGAAGCCTCGTCAATAGGTGTTTGTCACTGAGATATCTGTTCTATTGTAGAAATTTTGTTAATCGAATTAAAGTGGTTCTGATCACATATTTCTCAATTATCAAAATTTAATTTCGTCAAATACTTTTCTAATTCATTATATTTACAAATATTGTGTGATCTCCTTCATCTAATTACTCGTTTTTTAGCCGATCCCTTAGGGTGGGTTTGAACCATGCCTTGAGGCGATAATCATCACCATACAGCGAGTCGCTGGTTCTCGTGGTAAAGTGCTATTTGGAACAGAGTCTATGGGAATCCTTTGCAACGTCATAACTAGGACAGAAATGTGTCAGCAGAGCCGTGGTGTCCCTCACAAAAAAGAAATCGAAAGAACAAATAAAAACTACCTCCCACTTCTTCCCACGGGGAGAACTCGAGTAAATGCGTCACAGAGTGGTGGGAAGGGGGTTGGGGTATTGCGTGAGTTTCACGTAATTTGGTAGGATTTTGGGAATGCTTATTTGTAATTTCGTCTTTAGTATTCCTATTTATTGAATGAAGGAGAAGAGTAACTTTAAACGAGTTGTGGGACGCTGATGTGCGATCCAGTCCCTACCTATACGGGGTGACCAGTAAACAGTCTGAAGGGCATCTGTTATATTTTAATGCTCAGTAACTTTGTGTTTAGTAATGCCTAGTAACCAATTCCGCTGTGCAGTTCATGTAATATTTCCAGGTTAGAGCAGAGTGCAAAAACAATTTTATCTCTTTTAACCTTACTGATGTCCACAGTGTATGAAGTGCACTTTTGCAGTAAAATAAAATGGCCATTATCCTGTCGTAACAAAAAATCTTTCAAAGGGAAAGTTGGCGTAATAAAACGTTGCACAAATCATGCTCAGCCAGCGTATGATAGCCTACAAGGGAGCGTGTTACCGGCTTTCAACAGCTGTCGGTCGCTGTTTACAAAGAGCTAAGAGGAATTTCACCAACATGCGTACCCGATGGAGTATTTTGCAATTAAATGTTATCGCTGCTAGGAGCTGACCCAAACGCAGAGGTGTGGCCCATGCCACACCTCTGTTAATTGAGCACAAGTAAAGCATGCTATACATATACCTAGATTATACGTATAAAAGTTAACCATGTTCAGTGCTTATCGCCAAAGCTAGCGCAGAACCAAGTTGATAGCCTCTACATATTTATATAAAAGTATTCTATAGCTAAAAACACTTTCTCTTCTCTTTTGACCAAGATAGCTGCGTACAAAAAGAATCTCTAACCTGAGGCGACATACGGAGAAACGAGTGCTCATTAGAGACGGAAGAGTGTAAAGGAAGTGAATTCGCACATTTGCTGCGGCTGCCTCGTAAGTAGGTAGATTTTCCCGCAAGCCCCAAAGCGTCGCTGTGCCGGCGACGCTCGCTGTGCTAAAGGCAGCTCTTCGCGCGTGACGCGAGCTCTTCATCATCCTGTCGCGAATGTCAGCGCCCGGATAAGCAAGCAGTACAGAAACAGCCGCTCGCATACTCTTCTCTTACATGAAATAGATGCATCATTATCAAATACATCGGCACGGCTGCGCGTAGTGCGTGTGGAAGAAACCTTGTGAGCATAGCCTGGAAGGCAGCCGGCTCCCCTTTGCCAACTGCCATGGTTTCCGGCTGCAAACGCAAATGTCATTCTGACATGGCGTTGCCACCCTTACTGCGGCGCCTTCTCGGCACGTGCACACTGTTTCCTGGCCCGGGACGTGTGCTTTTGTTAACCTCTTCTAAAACCAGCTGCGTCGCGAGAGACGCCCCAGGCTGTATTCCCGGGGTAGGGGGCCTGCCCTAATGCGCTTTTTTTGTGTGGTAGACGAAGGGGGAACGATGTCAAAGGAACTTAATTTACTCCCAAACGGAGCGTAAATACTCGTTCACGAGCATCTTTCTGTGGAGGTTTGCGCATCATGCTTCTTTCCTGTTGTCGATATGAGCGTAGATTCCCTTATGTTGGTGTAGTTCAATTCATGGTCATAGCGGTGAACGCGAGGAATTTACATTGCGCCAAACACATGACGTCGATGTTAAACGCCATAATTTTCAAACCTATTTATGGCATTCCTCCCCGCGTGTCATCAATGTGCTCTTAATTAACAAATAATAATTGGCATTAAACCTTGTGCTGGCGTACAGCTTTCTTTTCATACCCAGTCACGCTGTGTAGTATCTGTCGAGAATCATTTTCACAGAAGACACATTTAAAATGACTAATGAATGTCATCCATGCCAGCTTATATACGCTGAGAGGCAATGTCATAAGAAGAGAAAGTTCCCCATGATGTGCAGGGTAGCTTTTTATTTTAAACCCCTAAATAGTAGCGCCCCGTCTCGGAGGTAGCGAACGCGCTACAAGGTACACGTTGTACGGTTTTAAAGTCCGCTTGCCATCGCCCACTTCAAAAATTGTTATAATACTCATCATGAATGGTAGCCCTCTCTATTTGCTTTTAACGTTATAGCGTAAAGGGCTCGTTTCGCCGAAATTCCGGCGTCGGCCTTGGCGTCATTTTCAGTGTCATTGGTTGTGAGCGAAATATCATGATCTTATGCGTGACCGAAAAATTGAGAACGATCCAAATAAAACTAAATAATGTTTAAAAAATGGTTGATCTCACGCACAGTGGGAAGCGATAATGTTCGAAGGACGAATGAGGAATGTTGAATTGTTGCATGAAAATCAGCACAACAATACGAGGCGGACGTAAATTATGCCATACATGACTTTCATGTTTGGGCCTGGCATTTGTGCACGTCATGCATTCACGTCACGTAGTACCAAATTTGGTATATGTCAAGCTAGCGAAATGGCCGCTAGTGCATCATGAGCATGGTTTGTATAGTCACGTTCTTACATGACCCGCATGTCATGTGATTATGATTTTTGTGCCAGTGGTAAACCATCATTATCCATTCACATCACGTAATACCAAATTCGGAGTATGTGAAGCTAGTGAAACAACGGCGAGCACATCGTGAGTGTGACTTCTGGTCATGTTCTTACTTGACGCGCCTGTTCCGAGCTCCACGTGAGGGTATGTCACTTGTGTTCGTCATGCAATAATGTTATACCCTACCAGTTCTGCGGTATGTCGTGTGAACGAAACCACCGCAGGAGCAGCAACACCATGACATGTAAATCATGAGATTCATGACATACGTGTCACTACTTTCATGTTATCAGTAATCACTTTTGCTTTTGATATAGTTAAGCCATGCCATACGAATTTTGGTATAGATCTCATTATTCAAACGGGCAGGAGAGCTGGAAGATATAGGCGGTGTTGCGTTTGGCAAGCCACCTTTTTGCCTTGGCTGCCAGAACGAAAGAAAGGCTGCCGCCTCATTTTGTGGAGATAAGGACTAGTGTGAAGACGCCCTGCTGTTTTCATGCACTGAGCGGTGAGTGGTTGAAAGTACTCGACAGAGCACTCCTGTACTTGGGGCTGGCGCGGCAACGTGACAGGTGGCATCCTCGTGCCCCAGGAAAAGCCACAATGGCGAGTTTGCGCCGACTACGGACGTCGGACCACCACGCTGTGCGTCTCTGACTGATGGGCCGACGACGCCCAAATCAGCACTATATGTCCAGGCATTTGCCCTCGGAGGGGCCTAGCTCGCGACCACCATTCGACAAAGTATGGGTGGTTGCCCCAAGTGGCGAAATGAGCGACTCATTACACCCCACTCGCTGGAAGCAAGATTCGCCAGAGGAGGCAGCATCGCCAGGACCATCCATGTGTTTGGTTTGTGTATGTGTGTACGTTGGGGATGGTGCCGGCATAAAGACCCTCGTATGTGCTGCTGGACGTGTTATTGAACAGTACAGCATGGACGTATTCCCCGATCTAGAGATCTGGGTAACTGAGACTGTATTTAATCAGCCCTCGTGGGCTGCCTAGCGTGCTTGTTCAATGGAGAGCCTTTCAATGTAAAGCTTTCAATATAGAGCTTCGGGTCAGAGAGCTTATGCACTGTAAATAATGTAATAAACCTTCTCTACTAAGTTCTACCTCCTCCTGCCTCGGCAGCTTGTTCCCGGATATCTGGTGTTGCAAACCCCGGTTGCAACAGCGGCTAGATAGATAAATAGATAGATGCGTTCAAACTCGGAGAAGTTCGCAGAAAATGCTTCGCATTAAAAATCCTAGAGTAGAGTCGGGACCAAACCAATGTTGTTTGGTTTTAAATGCGTATAGAACCCGGGTCGTTTGCGTGGCAAGCGGATATTCTACCACACGGCGACGCCTCTGCTTGAGAATACAGTGAAAAGAACTTCCTGTGCTTGGAAAGTAGCAGTGAAAGTAGCTTTCATGTTTCGAAAACACACACGTCCTGAATACATGCTTCACATATGTGGGGTCTCGAAGTGGAGAGTGCCACACTCTTGAAGTGAATGCACACAGCAGACACGGTCGGAGCAAACCAAAGAACACACACATTCATTTATTTACTTTTAGAACAACGATATCATCAGCCGAATTATTATAACATCAATTGTGATCAACACACTAAACAACCTTACACAATATTACACCACACTCAACATGACAAAACAAACCCAATAACACACTCAAGGCGGCGCCGCCAGCGCTTTACTTACCGCGAAGGCCCCCGGCACACAACCCTCGGTGCCGCGCCCCAGGGATCTACGCTAGAAACACCCATTCGAGCCAACTACTACCCGCCAAAAAGACCTGCTTCTCTCTCCCGCGGCCGGGCTAGCAGTATCTGCACGCGCTTCTTTCCTTACAGGCTTCTCAGCCGTCGCGAATACAATGGGTGAGTTTCTGACTATGTCTAGCCCCCGTCGGTGGTAGTGGCGCAGTAACCTTCACCTTTCATCTTCTGCGCCACGCATACGGCTCAAGAATGTTTGTCTATGTGAAACAGTGGAATGGGGGTAGTCGGCGAGGAGGACAGGGGGATTATTAAAGAAATTAAAGATAGAAGGAGGCTCATTTACTTAAAAAGAACTAATCTTACCAGACGGCTTGTCACTTAATGTAGGTATTTAAGTGCTCGTGGATAATGCAAGCTGAAACTCAGTAGAAATGCGTAAGAATCGTCTATTAAGATGCATAATTCAGGAGGCATAAAGCACTGGCAATGATCAGAGAGAAAGATGAACAATGCTGTACCTGTTCTGCAAGCAAAAAGCACCAAATAGTTTGGACCCTTGGTCTAGCTAGACATTGACACGGCAATTAGGAGAGGTCGCTCATAGAATGACGAGCACGCCTTCATTTTGCTACCTATTTTCTTTTTATTTATATTTTCAAATGCATTTGGAGTGGTCTTCAGGCATAAAAGCTGCAGTCCAAGGCCTGACAATTCTTTGAAACACGTACGTGTGTTGTATATCTAACATGGCTAAAATACTTTGTATAAGGAGAAAGAAAGGAAAAAAAAGTGGCCCCTTATCTGCATGTTTCACTGCAAATGTCGTCGAAAGATGATAGTCTTGCGTGTGGAGAGAATTAACAAAACGTTTATTTGATGTTCTGCGCGAGGAAATTGGCGAATTGTATTCTGGAAGCACTGCGTTAGAGAGTCTCGATCCGTACAGCGAAGGTGAACGAGCACATCTGGGCACCTTAGACATGAGCGCCATCTGGCAGTTATCTTCGAAAACGAAGGAAGGCGTGTGCGCCCGCGGAGAAATGTGCGCGCCTGACTGGGAGGCGACAAGGTGTAGAACGCAAAATGACGGGCACTTGCCATCACCGTATCGTCTTAGCAACGCCCCGCCGCGGTGGTCTAGTGGCTAAGGTACTCGGCTGCTGACCCGCACGTCGCGGGTTCGAATCCCGGCTGCGGCGACTGCATTTCCGATGGAGGCGGAAATGTTGTGGGCCCATGTGCTCAGATTTGGGCGCACGTTAAAGAACCCCAGGTGGTCAAAATTTCCGGAGCCCTCCACTACGGCGTCTCTCATTATCACATGGTGGTTTTGGGACGTTAAACCCCACATATCAATCAAAATCGTCTTAGCAAAGCTTTGAAAACGCTCGCCTTTTAGATGCGGAGCATCTAATACTCGAGGCTTGTAGTTCGGCGCCGTCCGCAAGCTTCCTCCTCCTTCTTCCACCATCTGTGCATCCCTTCCTCCTCTACACACCGCGCGCGCTTCACTCCTCCACCATCTGTGCACCCTTCCTCCTCTACACACCGCGTGCGCTTCTCCTCTTCACGAACATTCGCTAGCTGTATAATGTAGCGCGCATGCGCCGTCACGCTTCGAGAACATCGGCAGCTGACGCGCGCGCATGCGCCGTCGCGCTTCGAGAACATCGGCAGCTGACGCGTGCGCATGCGCCGTTGCGCTTCTCCCCCTTCTCGAACATTCGACAGCTGACGCGCGCATGCACCGTCACCCACCATCTGTGCCGCGCGCGCTTCTCCCCTTCGAGAACATTCGACAATTCTCCTGATTCTCCAGTGGACGCGCATGCGCCGCCGCGCTTCGAGAACATTCAACAGCTGACAGTGCATGCGCCGTCGCGCTGTATATATACTCAAGGTCGGCGCTCGCTCGCTCAGTTGCCGCTCGTCGGTTGGTTTGTACGGCGCGTCGACGTCCAAGGTCGCGGTGGAATGAATTCCAACGAATCCACAAACACAATGATCGACGTCCCTTCGACCAGCGCCGCCCTTTCGCATACGTGTGTACGTGTTCACTCATTTAACACCCCCTCCTACAACCACGTTAACCAATTTAGCCATCGACCCAAGTAAGTCGCAATTTAACACCCCATTTCACAACCACGTTAACCAATTTAGCCATCGACTCAAGTAAGTCGCACTTTAACACCCCGTTAACCAACTATATGCTCCGCATCCTCCTCAGTGTTCCCCCGAGGGAAGCTGCGGGCAATTTTTTTGAGCATCGCGTTGCACTGTCAGCGCAGCGTGATCAACGCTACGGTCATTAGAATTACTTATGTATACCTTCTCTAGTATGCAGATACACACACAAAACATCGACATGTTGTTATGATGCCACAGATATGCGCAATAATTGCTCTCCCCTCTCCCCTGCAGCAACAGATGTGGGAGCGCTTGCTTGCCTTCGCACCTAGCAACCGGAGCAGGTGGTGCGGGCGGATTAGTGAAGAGTGAGTAGAGAGGAGAAGCGCGCGCTAGCATTTGCGGGAGCCAGACGTCAGTGGCGGGAGCTCGGCGAAGTTCCCGCATATTTGTAGGCAGTGCAATAGAGGGCTGGTTTAGTACTTCCCTGGTCGTTCGTTCTCTCTCCTCCTTTCACTGCACTTTCCCATCCGCTCGCTCGTAGGCATATACAGACCCATTCCATGTTTGTAAACACAGGTACGCCCCGCCGCGGTGGTCTAGTGGCTAAGGTACTCGGCTGCGGACCCGGAGGTCACGGGATCGAATGCCGGCTGCAGCGGCTGCATTTCAGATGGAGGCGGAGATGTTGTAGGCCCGTGTGCTCAGACTTGGGTGCACGTTAAAGAACCCCGGGTTTCTGGAGCTCTCCACTACGGCGTCTCTCATAATCATATGGTGGTTTTGGGATGTTAAGCCCCAAAAAGCAATCAAACACAGGTAGGCTGATGTCGACATTATGAGTAAAATTATAGCGATGTCCGCACGTAACTTCCGCCACAAGCACCGAGGGCTGCGATATGCGCCAACAAGTAAAACGAAGTTGTGAGACGCGACTCACATCCAACCGTGACGCAGCTCGTCGGCATACCGTTTTTTTTTTTCTCTCGTTGCTTGACTGAGAACACCACATGCACCACTGAAAACGGAGCAGAAAGTGCGGTAGGCCGAGCGTCCTTTGCCTACCAAGGCAGCGCCACCGCATATTCATAAAGTAAGCCCAGTAGAATTTGTCTATAAATGGAGTGAAGCGCGCGCCTCACTCTCGACCGTTTGCTGGCTCATGAATGTGTAATTTAATGGTTACGGCCGATGAATGTGTAAATAAATGGTTACGGCACCAATCCTCGTCCCATCGTTCATTTGCGACATTAAAATTACTGCGCTGTATACTCTCGGTGCACAAATTGTATCCGCATTTCCCCGTGGTTCCTTTCGGGGACGTGGGGGAAATTTTTCATCCCCTCATTTCTATTCTTATCGGCAGTGTCGCCTACAAGGCAGATAGCAATTAGCTTTTTTCCCCTTTCCTTTGAAACCACTATGTTGCCACATTCCTTCTCCAAGTTTTGTTATCACATTGTTACAGTGTCAGTAATTCTCAGCGCAAACCGCGCTTACAGTGTTTGAGGAGCTCCAGGGCTTCAGTAGATTATTTTGTTTAGATCACGCCCACTTGGCGAAAATTAGAGATTGTTTTGGAGCCTACGCGGCAGCTAGCGATAACGCTAGAATATTCGATGGCCCGTGTATAAATGTCGCCGCATTTCACTGTTTGTCGGTTGATCGCCGGCCAACGGCGCTATGTTAGCCGGTATTATTGCCCGTGTGTTGCTGTAATCTCACCTTCAGTTTCCTGGCCACAAGTTCGGCTGAATAGACAGTTTCATCTGAACATTGAGTGCTGCCGTCGTCCACGTCATGACGCCCTTTTCATAGGAGCACAAGCAAGTTGAATGCTCCTCCGTTAAAATTTGTAGAAGTCTGATGTAATGAGGACTGTTAAGTGTGAGGTGGAGAGCACCTGCTGCTGCTGCCAGTTGTGATTCGGGCCCGGCCACTCTCGTCGAAAGTAGCTGCCCACCGCAACCGGGCCGTCTTAGCCCATCTTGCTGGGAGGAAGGCGCATTCTTAGGGAAGTATCATACACAGGTTTATTAATATAGAGGAGAAATCAAGAAGACAGCTACATCATGAAAATTTCATGTAGAAAAAGCTTTGGGTCGAAAAGTTCTTGAAGCATCCCGCGAAGACAGATTATCAAAAGTCTTGTTTGCCAGATCCGTGGGTGAAGAAAAAGACGTCAAATTACATTGTCCAATGAAAGGACACACCACAATCGACGGGGTCCCCGCAGCCATTCAGGTCAGTGTTCCTGACTGGGGCGTGGTCACCACGTTTCACCTGTTGAACCGTAGTGTCCCCTCACTGCATTAGAAGGCCTATGAGGTGATGGTTCCCACGCTTGTACTGACGCATCAAAAGGACCGCTTACTACCACGCTCATTTAGCGGGACGGCTTGCCATCCACAGGGACGTCACTGTCCCTTCAAGGAATCGTGTCGTGAACAAAACCCATTGTGGTCAAACACCTCGAACGCCCTGCGACGCCAGACTGCAGCGCGCCTCACTTCCCGGAATCGGAATGGTAATATCCGGGCTGGAACAGGTTTCAGCAGGCTACCAACCCTTCGGCAACTCGTTTGAAATACTCGGAATGCCGATTCCCTTTTCGGCCCAACTGCCGAACCATACAGGACTTGTGACATGTTCTATGAGCCGAAATGCGTTAAAATTGGTCTAGTGATGCATATACAACTCTGTTTTAATGCCTTCCAATAACAATACAGCTAGTGAGTAAATAAATCTATTATATTCAGCATGCACTTCAGTGATAAGCGTTGTACTGTATGTCTGAAAAGAGAGCGAGAAGATTTGGTGCAAAAAGTCACAGGTGTCAGGCTCCCCTATTAGGTCTCTATGTTCTACGCTGCGGAAGAGAGGCGGTAAAGAAAAGCAAAAAACGTACGACGACTTTCAGATTAACTCAAGAAGAGAAAGAATTGTACCAAAGCACGACCATAGCAGATGAAGAGTGAAGCAATAAACCATTTCCAAACGTTGCTATCTTGACTGCGGCCAGTACCATTGTGTTGCGTACGATATTGTTAACTATAACGACTGTTTTAAATGCGGAGCATTTTTGTCGCACGATGCTGTGTGTCGGCGGCAATGTCCACATTCCCACTGCGCATGCTCGCGCCTCCCGTATCATGCCACACACGCGCCCCATGCTTGCGTCTCGCGCCAACTGTTTGCTTCCCTTCTCTCGCCTCGCAAGGCCGATGAAGGCAGCATCTGCTAGTAGAAACCCACTGATCGAGCGGCACAACCGTTCACTGGCCACCCCGCATATGTAGGCACTGGATCCAAAATCAGCATCCCACCACTCGCTGAAGGCAACGCATCTCCTCAATTCGATAACAAAGGATAATTAAGATGAAATAACTATTAAATGTTCCCAAACCATACTCATTTACGCAACATTAACGCAATAGACCCACCACTCTGCGACGCATTTACTTGAGTTCCTCCCTTGGGAAGGTGCGCGCGGCATTTTTTTTAGTTTTTTGACGTACGGTTAACACCTGTGGTATCTAGAAAAACCCGACAGTTGCGCTGTGTTAGACCTCCGAGAACATGGAAATCCTTTCAAGCATTACCCACGGGAGCTTTATCTGCAATTTAACGAGCACGAGTCGTTTATCACGTCTTTGCTCTTTCCCCACCAACGTTTGTGAGCACTACTGCTTTAGACGTACATCCGGTGACTCACTCCCAGTTTTAGAGACCTCAATGATTGCGTGGCAGTGTTAGTCCAAAACAGGCGTTATTGTTCACTTACCTTATAGAAATATCTCGAGGCTCCTACCCTGTAATTTTAGTGCAGCGATGCACATTTCATGTCGTACAGCAGTATTCAATTTAAGGATCGGGAAAAAGCAGATAGACCAGACGAGGTGCAAAGTACTTGGTGATAATATGTGTTGCGAGAAAAAGCGAAGAATTAAAAAAAAAAGCCACTGGCGGCACCCACACTTTCAATATCATTACAAAGTCGAATAGTGACAAAAGAAGACGTATGTCCTTAATATCAGTAGTTTTGGATTTCGTTCCCTATACTGTGATGGCATGCTATAACACTGACGCATAATACATTTTATATTTGTGCGATGTCAGTGTATTTTCAAGGAACCTAGGTGGTCAATATTTCAGGAGCCATCGACCAAGACGTGCCTCGTCATCATGTCGTTGTTTTGACACTCAGCCCGTGAACCGCCTTTATTAGCATCCATCGTCTCCTCCAAGCTCACTGCTGAGTCTTATTTTACGGCGTCGGCTTTGTCTGCGCGACACGTCTCTAATCTGCAGTGTGCTGGAGTGTTCGCCTTGCCTGTTAAATAGAGTTTAAAAGAACAAAACCCCCTTTTGTTTTTGTGTTTGTGCCCTCGGGTTATGCAAAAAGGCCAAATATTTTAAAACTGATAGTTCGAAGGATTGGTGAGTGATATTTCATTTCTAAGCGAAGAAAAACGTGCAAGCGGAAGCCAGAAACTCAGGTGGCCCAGGTGAGGAGATCAGATTATTCAGCTTGCTTGTAACATGTGGCAGCAGCAGGCACAGGACAGGGTTGATTGGCAGAACATACGAGAGCCCCTAGCCCTTCAGTGGGCGTAGTCAGGCTGGTGATTATGAGGACAATTATGACAATATTTCCGTCAGAGTTTGCGTTGAGGTGTTTGACTAAGGTTGTAGTTCTGTCGCCCTACCTTTAGATTTCCCCACTGGTCTTATAAGCAAAGCTCTCGAGTTCGTACTCACACATGCTATTTTTTACTCACAGAACGTTAAATCACGGAGTCGCCATCTCGAGTGGTTATTGCAAACTAACAAAGGGATCAGAAGTCACAAAGGAACTAAGCTAAGCGTTTGTCCAAAAAAAACCGTGTCATGATCCGGCAGGCGGTCACTTTGAAATATATACATTTCGAAGTGACCGCCTGCCGAGTCACGATGGTATTTTTCTTATCTCTACGCCACACGCACAATACTTTTGTTTTTGCTGGACGGAAATTCGAGCTCATTTGCATCCTCTTTGTTCCTATTAAAACGAAATCACGAGCGAAGTGGCAGTGCTGTGTTGTGCACCTTGTTTTTATGCTGTATCGCTTTGACAAAAATAGCTGAAGGAACAACTTATCTATGCAAATTGTACGGCCCAATCGAGACACGCGCCTCGATCCTCCATTTGCCGAGCAGTAAATTGCTGGCCCACGTGGAAGCGACTGATTTATTCGTGCTATATAGGCATGGCGAAACGACAATTTGAGAACGTTAATGCAGAACTGGGATTAACAGTGACTTCGCGAAGGCTTCGTCGCTTGTTTTTAATAAACGCTTTTTTATTCTATGAACTGACTAAGCCTACAGTTCATTGCTTAGGCAATGCTATGATATTGATTGATTGATATGTGGGGTTTAACGTCCCAAAACCACTCTATGATTATGAGAGACGCCGTAGTGGAGGGCTCCGGAAATTTAGACCACCTGGGGTTCTTTAACGTGCACCCAAATCTGAGCACACGGGCCTACAACATTTCCGCCTCCATCGGAAATGCAGCCGCCGCAGCCGGGATAATGCTATGATATTCGTATATTCAGACAACGTGCTTAGGCGGGCTGCGTGCGTGGGCGTACGTTTACTATATTGAAAAAGATTAGTGAGAAGTGCGTAGGTCGCCGCTAGAATATATTTACCGTTTTGTTTTTCTCACGAAACAGCCAGCTCCCTGCGACTTTCTGTAATACATAGGGTTCAGTTGTAGAGATTTCTGGATTGTGAGGAGCGTTGCTTATTATGGCTTTTTTGAAGTGTGTTTCTGCATATGCAATCCTGTATTGCGAAGTGAACTAGGGGGAACTTATGTGGCTAGACGCCCACCGTTTTAAAAAATCCGCCAGGCCTGTGCTGAACGCGCAGCATGGTCACAAGAAAAGCTAGAAGAGCTTTTGAACACTTTTTGGTAGCGGCTGCAAGCACACTTGCAGGGCACCCACTACGCCATCATACATGTGTTATACGCAGGCAATCAATATATGTTATCTTTCGCAATTCTTCGGAGAAGCTTCGTATTCGCTGAACAGTGTGAACGAATTTTGTGCGAACTTTGTTTCTCATGCAGTGACTGACAACGATGAAGTATGACGCCTCAAGTGAGTATGTGCCATAGTTAATAGGTGATGATGAACAAGCATTTATAACAGGTTGGCGCATTGGACGACGCACTCGTAACTCAATTCGCATTGTGTGACGTGTGTTGTTCATTTGCTGCTCTAAAACGCTTTATTGCTCACACTAACGCGATTGCTTCCCGACATCAAGCCTGCTTAAGGCAAGTTTGCGATCGAGTCCACAGCCCCGGCGTGGCTCAGCAATTTAGTACGGACCATGGCATGCAGTGGGCCCTGGTTCGTTTCTCGCTATGCCCTTAGTGTTTGTAATTAGGACTCTTGTTTGTTTGTTTCGTATTATAGTGGTTCCGGACACCTGTCGTGGCGGCGGTGGACAACCACGGTGGCGTGCGTGATTCTTGTTGTGATCTCATAACAGCTTTCACTGAAAATATTCATTTTCGTGTGATAGTGGTAAATAGCTCGTTTCGCAAATATTCCGGTGACGGCGTCGTATTCGGCGTCGTTAGTTGTGAGCGAAGAAATCATCATCTTATGCGTGATCGAAAATCAAGAGCGATGCAAACAAAGTAAATAAATGATAAAAATCCTTGAACAGTGTTGGTAACGAATCAGGGTTGTTTGGGTTCAAGTGGAGATTGAACGCAAGTCGTTTGCGTGGCAAGCGGATGTTCTACCACACGACCACGCCTCTCTTTTTTATTTTTTAATAATATTTAATACAAATGCAACTTACATACATAGCGTGCAATAATCATAGGGTCGATTCGGCAAATGTACTAAGGACGTTGAAAAGCAAATTCCATACAACACAATGTATAAAGGGGTACTTGAGCCACACACTTCATCAGCTAGTATACCAATCCGGCTGAAATTGCAGTTGGCCATAAAAGTCTTTTAGCTTCAGAGTCAATTGTACAAAGTGACCATTTCTATCATAGGCAGAGCTGAAGCGTGCTACCTGTTTCTGACAAGAAAAATATTCTACGTGTTCCAAATAATTTGTTCTTCGAGAATTTACATTCGGTAATTTCACCGCATATTTGCTGTGTTTATTTGGTCATCCATCTGTGAAACAATGAGGTGAGACAAAGTTTTTAGACCTGTTTGTGCATGTGGTACGCCTCCTCATTAGGGTTGGTACACCTCTTTATTGGACAACTGGTCTGGTGTTTTTCTATTTTCATGACTGTGCTCATCCACTGCTTCGAACATTTTTGCAAGTGAATTTTGCGGATGTTTTAACAAGTTTTGTGGTATCCACTAATTTCGCATCACCTCCCTATTTGCGAGGGTTCATGCGCAAAGTATTTTTTATTTTTCTGAAAGCCAGATTCTTCAATGAATACTTGTTCTCGATAGCTCAAAAAAGACCTATGCTATGCTGTATTGGATGTGCTGTTTCCGACCTCACTTTACCACTCATTATATTGGATTGTCTGGTCATGATGTGCTAATATGTGAAACGAAAATGCCTATTTCATCAATAACCAAGACATTTTTTTACAAAGAGCATAAAAAAACAATACCTGGAAAAGACTGATTGAACACCAAAGGCACTTTTGTATTTTCATTACCTGCCGCCTCTGTGAAGTTTCAGAAATAATAGAACATTGCCTTATAAATTGTAAGGACGCCATGCTTTTCTGGGACGTCTTGAAGAGGGCTTTTCCAAAACGACTAGATTTAAATTCTAATATTATCCTTTATCTTGTACCACCCAATTCAAATGACATGCCAGTGTACACGCTGTTGTTAATAGGCATGCACAATTTATAGAAAACTCGCATGTTGGACAGGCATGTGGAACCAATGATGGTGTCTTCGCGATGCCATCTTTTACAAATGGTCACGCCTCTGCTTTTGAAGACCATGAAAATAACTTTCTCTGCTTGGAAATGCAATTGGAGTACCTTACGTGCTTCCCAAACACACGCGTCCTATACTCATAGTACACAATTTACCATTAAATATTGCAGTGATAATTTGTGGTACAAGCATTCGTTCCCAATGGGCGTCAAAATATGTGATTATCATAATGGCTTCATGGTTGAAAGCCTCTACCCTGCTACGGAAGGCACACACGCAACTGCGCCTATCATATTGAAGCTATACGTAGCGGGGGCATAGCAATTTCGAAAAGGTTTCATGCTCTAAGTGTTTGAAGTACGCACTAGGAACAGGATGTCACTATTGTGTACAACTCCCGAAGGCGAAGCTTTAGGGTGCCCGATTGTTTGGTATAGTTAGAGCATATGAAGAACCCCTCACGATGTGCGTCACCAGGTTGAGTTGAAGAATTCATTTGCGAGCTGCTATACTATTCGTCCGTCGACACCCTGATTCCAGAGTGTCTGTATCACTGCCGATATATCTGCTGAATCAGATGCCTTCTCATCTACGAAGGCAATAAAGTGGTTGGGTGTATTCTGAGCATTAAACTATCACCTGATTGCTAGAATGAATATATAAACATCCTGGAAGAACTATACAGAGGATCAACTGCAACCATAGTGCTCCATAAAGAAAGTGACAGAATAATAATAAAGAAGGGTGTAATACAAAGAGACACGATCTCCCCAATGCTATTTACCGCGTGCTTACAGGTGGTTTTCGGAGGTCTAGAATGGGAAGAGTTAGGATTCGATTAGAACACACACTCTCAGTGCATTAGAACTCAGTCATCGCAGTCATACGCAGCCTTCACGCATTCGAGCACAGAGGATGAACTTACAATTCCAGTCAGGTGAAGTTAGCCACATGCTCACGGAAAGACCACGTGGTCGTTTTCCCAACCTTCCACCTGGTTCCTCATCCGCGCAAATATCGCCAATGCTTAACTCTCCACTGCATAAAAGAATCCAATCCACTATTGATGACTCAGATGCATTTAATACTTCGTGCCACATGCGTGCTTTGCAAACTGACTTGGTATTCAGCTCATCAGTTCCACAAAGACAGAAGCATTCACAATCAGCATCTTGTGAAGAGAAGTCTTCCGCAGAAGCGTCTAGTGTTCATCAATCACAAGATCGAAGCGACGTCAATCCAGCATACAACCTCACTGCCAACACTGAAAAGAAAAGCGCGGGTGCGACTTCTCGTGACACAAGCACTCTTAAAACAACTACCAACAACGAGCGGTTTATAAATACAGAAGATTGAAGTGCAAGAAACCCCTCATATTGTCTTGCACCAGAAACAGCTCCATTGGTTGGCGTCGTAGACGCCTGCGGGGGACTTGCTAAGAATCCTGGCACACCACGATCAATGTCACACCACAAGCAAATCGATGAAACCAAGAAACTACAACGTCATTGTATACTTCAACATCGTCAACTACGAAAGAAAACTTCATCAAAACCACTCTTAAGACTGAAAGAACATTGCGAAAAGGCCATCCTCGTGGATACATTCTCTACCAGAGAATAAAAATGCGCCTTCGATCAAAACATCTGCGACATCGCTATAGAAAAATCTCCAAAAGCCACAAAAACACCTCTTGTACTCGGCAACAACACAGGCAGCGCCCAATCAACCTTGATCAACGCTTGATGAAGGCTGACCTCGGCCGAGACGTGAGTACTTGGCGATCCATAACGTCTGCCTTCTCATAATATATATATATATATATATATATATATATATATATATATATATATATATATATATATAGTTATATATATATATATGTATATATGAGAAGGGAGACGCTACTGTGTACAGAGTTGGTCCACTATCGACACCATTTTAGCCGCGGACAGGTCTTGTCATAAAGAGCTTCGTCTTAAGCCATTCACAATTATTGGTTACATGTTCATGCTTCGTGGTATGGCTGGGTACATGCCTGGCTTGTGTTTACCACAGTGTTTATTTTAGATTCCAAACATTGTGCCTCACATGATCATGGTCACGGAGGAGCGTAATGAACGGCTAATTGCGTTTCACAGAGGTTATTCTCGAACCGCAGGCAGTCACAGATTTCGCAGCTGAAGCCAAAGTGCCGCTGGAGGAGGAGGAGAAAAAAAACCTTTATTGATGCTGGCTGTGCCAGATAGCCCCTATCCCCACCGGGCTGGTTGACATCCCTAGTCCGGGACGTCATTAGTCGAGGCCGCCACCCGAGCCCGCTGGACTAGAGTTCGTTATTCCTCTAGTGTGGAGCTATTGAGTAGGGTCGTCTCCCAGTCCTCTTTGATGGGGTTGGGAAAGCAGAAACTCTCGTCAAAAGTAGGTGTTTGGGCTGGCGAACGCGCTCCCGCAATTCTCACGTTGAAGCTTTCGTGGTTGCAATGCCGCATGTTCGGCGTGCGTTTTAGGGGCGAAGATCCTTAAAGCGGCACCCGTTTGTCCCTCGTAGTCGTAGCAGTAGTGTGTAACCAATATTACATTTTTACCTCCCAGGTGGTGCCGCTGAGAGATTTCTTCTGTGAAGTGATGAACAATAAAAAAATTCGCAGCGTGCGCGTTAACTAAAAGCCGAATTCTCCTGTCTCTTATTCCCCGTTAGCAGCCACTGGCATGTACATTGAGCACTATCTGACAAGAAAGGGTTGCTACGTTATACTCGCTGGGAATAACCTCTTTGGTTTTAGAAAGGTTTAGCGAGCGTTGGGCCGAAGTGCCATGAATACAGTGAACTGGTATATACCATGAAGTCGAGGTGGTTAGAGGTGGGAAGTATACACGAAGCGCAAGCCGTAAGAAAGTGTGCGTGTTCCACCTCTCGTTTAGTCCTTAGAATGTCCACTGGATGGCGGTGCTTCTCTACGGGGTATATATGATGAAAAGATGCGAGATGGTGGTACTTGAAGTGTTGAATAGATGGACGAACGGACACACAGATGGATGGATGCATGAACGCACGCAGAGGCGGATGCATGGACGAATGCAGGGACGTACGCACGAACAGACACATCCACGGACAGGCGGATGGACGCGTGGACGGTCACACAGACGGACGCATGGACGTACGGAAGCAAGAACGAATGGACGGACGAATGCTTCACCCCACTCTCCGTCATTCACTCCGTGGATATGCTGCAATGTTTTTGCAAGTGTTCGTCATCGTGAGCTTGGTGGCGTGGTTCGCCGGATCCGCTGGCCACCGGTGCTTGCATTCATGTTCGCGATTCAGTGCGGCTCGGAAGGCTGCCGGATCATCGGTGTGAAGTTGCTTGCGGCACTCGGCCTCCCAGGCGCATTTTTGTGCGCGGACGGCATCATCGGCCTCTCGAAAGCAAGTTGTCTGGCGTTTGCACTGTCGGTGCATTTGTAAAGTTAAGTGCGCCTTACCCATGTGCATGACGTAAGAAAAATATTTTTCTTGCACCGTGGCCATGTAGAAGTTTTCAGTAGAAACAGATGCGCACGCACTGGGTGCCACGGCGGCATCGGGTTGGACGACGGCGTTCACAGAACATCCAATGGCATGCGTGCTTGCGTACGACGATCAGAAGGATCTATACCTGATAGGCCAGCCAATGGAGACCACTCGGGACACTAGTGTCGAACGGTTTTTCGTTTTCACTAGCGATATACAGCTTTCGCTGTAAAAACTTTGCCCTGGCGTACGCCCCAGAATTCGTTTTGTGTGAACTGCTCGTTTACGTATGAAGTGCTCCTAGTTTAGAAGCGCTTGAACGTTGAAAAGCCAGTTAAACGAACAAGTACTTCTCAAAAGCAATCACGTTTGCTGAAATGCAAGTGAATGCGAAAGGCAAATGACGCGAATCAGTGAGCCGTAGAAAATTCGCACGGTAGCGGAATACACTGAACAGTGCTTATGGCCTATTTCCTTAGTGGGTCTGCTATCGATCATTTGATGGTGAACATCAGCATATAGGAGACAACTTATTGGGTTCTGAAGGTGGATGATGATGATATGTGGCGTTTAACGTTCCAAAACCACCATATGATGATGAGAGACGCCGTAGTGGAGGGCTCCGGAAATTTTGACCACCTGGGGTTTCGTAACGTGTGCGGTCTCGATGGCAAGAAAGCACCGCACTCTTAATGTGAATGGACACAGCAGACGCGGTCGGAACGAGCCAAGGCAACAACGCATTTATCTGTCTACTTTTAAAACGACGATATCGTCAGCCGATAACTGTACATCGATTGTGCTCGAACACGCTAAAACAGCTTTACACCATATTACACAAGTGAAAACGCTCAACAACATGACAAAAAAGGTGGTGCCGCTAACGCCTGACTCACCACAAGGGCCCTCGGCAGACGGCCTGCGGTGCCGTGCACCAGGGTGCCACTGCGAGAGACAACCGTTCGCGCCAAACTCCACCAGCCAGAGACTCGCTCAATCAACTCGTGCCGCCACCAAGGCCTGCGGCCGGGGGTCACCGCCGGTGCTACCGATCTAACAATCATGATAATGATAGCGGTGATCAACGCTCGCGAACACAACGCCACCTACCACCCAATAGTTCTGACGCCGAAACACTGCTTCTGCAGGAGGCACGTGCGTAATGAGCCGCAAGTAACTTTACAGGGATGATATCACCCCCACAAACGTGCATGCAAAGGTGGATGCGTGAATGGTCCGACCCAGTGTAAAAAGCAGTTTCACTCCGTAGATCGCTGCACCCACCTATCATTGACAAGGAAAGTCCTTGAACTCTTCATTTTTACCTCTTTCTTTTGTCTTTTTTTCTACAGCATTCTTACATACCCTTTATGACGCAATAAAGTTTCCTGCTTTGAGATTTTCTTATTATTTTTGTGATAAAATCAATGAAAAGTGGGACGTACGCTGTTAACATTACTTTTAGTTTGCAAAAATCTTAGTTTCTACAAAACATTTAAGACAATTTCAAACACAAGTAAATATTCGTAAGTATTCTTGAATATCATGAGAGACGATTCAATAAAATGCCTATTTGGCCACAACAGGGCATTTTACCATGGAATCGTAAAATTACCACTTCTTGAGTGCCTGTTCATAATTGAAAAATTACGGTCACTTTATTTTTTATTGCTTGCTGCGAGTTGGGCTTCCATGAATATTTGTCTGCCCTTATAGCGAAATTCGATCGCTCAAACGTAACCTCGAATGGCGTCTCGGCTCGTGTGCCTATTTCTAACCACTGATACATATATTGTAAGCCATTATGCGTCATTCAACGCAAACCATTTCAGTTACAAAACTACACGACAAATCGCCTTTTTTGAATGAAAATTGTGTGTTTTTCTATCACTTTCAAAGAAACAGGCGCAGACGATATTGTGATGAAAACGTGACAAATTAGTCATTATGAAAAATTTTGCGTATTAATACGCAGCAAAGAAAAAAAGTCAAAACAGCACAAGACTATTTTCTTGCGTTCGTGCTTACACGCCCAGTCCTTTAGAACGAATACGCAACACTCAGCTGAGCTCTCGATTATTCCAACGAAACTATTGATGTATGAAGGCCGTGGCTTCCGCACAAGCAAACGGGGAACAATATTGCTTCATAAAGCAACCATTCTGTTTTCTTCTATTATTTTACAACTGGGTCATGGTATCTGAGCTATTTTATTGCTGTTCGTATGCTTCTCCTAAGTTGAGGTCACGGAAAATACGCTATCCCATAATCACATAATGCTCACCGCTCCGAAAAAAGATGTATCTGTAGGATACGGAGAAGTAAATATTTTCAGAAAAATGAAATCCAGCTTTTATTTGTATTCAGGAAGTTTGAGGTAAAAATATGTGAGTTTTTTATTATTTCCACTTACATTTCTTTGTGAAGAAAATGTGACTGTAGAGTTTTATTGTTACTGTTCATATGCCTCTCCTAAGTTGAAGTCACAGAAAATACGCTATCTCATAATCACATAATGGTCACTGCTCTAAAGAAAGATGTATCTGTAGGATACGGAGAAGTCAATATTTTCTGGAAAATGAAATCCAGCTTTTATTTGTGTTCAGGAAGTTTAAGGTAAAAATGTGTGAGTTTTTTATTATTTCCACTTACATTTCTTTGTGAAGAAAATGTGACTGTAGAGTTTTATTGTTCATTTCATGCGACTAAGTAGGCTACTTTCAATGGCTCAAGAATAACAACAAAACAAGCGAATTTTGTGTTTTTGAAGCTGCAATATAACAGCGCCACATATCTATCTTGCAGTTTTTCTAGTATGAACTCGCTCTCGAAAATATTGAATATCTCACCACGATCTTTTAGTAGAGAATTAGGAAAGCACAATTGCTGTTTTATAAGCTATAACTTGAATACCACCTACTGTATTCCTTAAGAGACCCTTAAACGACGTCTCATAGCGTTTTAACATTTGATACAACCGCCATGGACATTAGAATACTGTCACAGTCAAGAGTGGCTAACGTGCAGCGCTATACGAGGAGCGCAGTAACCACTAATTCCAAGAAAGAATCCTCTGTCCTCTCCACTGTTCTTTGTATTCTCTTCGGCTGTGACGTCGCTATTCACGTTTCAAACTTTGATCCAGAAAAATAAGCTGTTTGTCCGCTAGCACGCACGCGTGCTCGCCACTCTTCCTCCTCTCACTGTGAGGAGGAGTACATGGGCAGGAGGAGAGATAAGCCGATAAATGCAACGTTGTGAAGAAAAAATTAAAGACCGAGGAGTGCTATAGGATAACCAAACGAGTTGAAGTCTGTTATTATGGCACAATGTCGAAAAATCCTCGCGGCTACGTGTTTGTGACTCACTCCCAACTGCAACGTATGAACTAAATTTTGACCTCAGGGTGGTTCAGGGACCCTTCAATAACTTACCAGAAATGCTGGTCCTATATTAGGAACACATATCTCAGCAGAAAGTGTAACTTTATACCTTGAGGCTTTCAAATATTTGCATCAAAATACAAAACAGCGCTTCAGAATAATCCAAGAGATCTCATTTGAAGGCATGCTCAGTATAGGTGCATACTCTCCTCCAAGTAGCGAATAAATCTAATCAACGTTTAATGCTTTCCTTTTCATTTATCTGTAAATAAAGGACATGTGTTGCTTCCTGGAAGTGACGACAGCTCGTTAGGTGGATTATGAAATTCAAGCTATGGACCGGACGACAGTTTCTACCACTTGACGTACTTTGCGGAGAGTGCTTGTCACCGGAGACTATTTTGATGGGTCTTATTAGTTGCTGGCTATAAGTAGCTTGTTCTGTACAGCCGAGTGCGAAGTGCAGTGAGCGTGAAAAGAGCAAAAGGAGACGACGGCTTCTCTCGTTTATCGCTGGTGCCTAACATCACAGCAACCGGGCCTTGTATGTGTGTCAAAAAAAAACATTACCGAGAACCACGAAAACACACCAAAGCTCGTATAGAAGAGAGCACTGTTTTGGTGTTTGGTGCCTTTGGGCCCATTGTTATTGACACTGAGTCCCATATTCATGCGGCCAGTATTACTTGTCAAACCTATTTATTTATTGATGATTTTTTCTTCTTTAGACTTTTTGTACCCCACGCATGTGCAATAGCTAAAAAAAGTTCATTAGTCAATGTGCTCAGGTCGTTTGATGTCATTGTATGCGCGTGCGCGTGTGTGTTCGTGTATATGCGCGCGTGCGTGTGTTTCTCTGTGCGTGCGTGTAGCTGTTATTGCTATACACCCGAACACAGCAAGCTCATTGCTTGCTGCCATATTGAAAAGCACGTGGTGCCGTCTGTTGCAAGCGCGGCGAAGCAACACTCGCAACTGCCAGGCGAGCAGACGCTCTGCAAATCAAACGCGAAACTTCACAACTCGAGTCCGGCTGTAAGCATATTTCGTGTTGTTCCTGTGCTGAAATTTTATGCCAATTTCGTGTGAATCGACGAGGAGACCTTTATCGACAGTCCGGTATGTCTGCAGCACGTGCATTGCAGACTACGGAAGCAGCTTCACAGGTACGTACTATTGCGATTGAAAGAAACGTGAACAGCGGAAAGCGTTGCTTTCGACTCAGTCGAAATGCGGCCTACCTTGGCTGCGACAAGGCAGAATTGTGCTGTAAGCCGGCGTCGATGTAGAGCTAGAATCTGGTTCCAACTTACGCTTATGCACCGCATGTGTATCAATCGGCAGTCCTGCCGGGCACTCGGGACACACACGCGCTGCAAAAGTGCCAGCCAAAAAAAGATTTTGAAATGCCACGTTGACGCCGGCCGAAAGACCGTGTAGATTCGCCCAGTGACAGTCAAGGCATCTCCCAGTTCGACCGAGTCGAAAGTGATGCTTTCCGCGCCGCTCACGCATCGCGATAATAGGCCGTTACAGCTGTACTAAACATGTGTGGTGCGTGCATTCACGCGTGAGTCGTAATACGTATATCCTATTATTGACATGCGGCCTGAGAAAGAGTACGGAAATAGTTTTGTGCCTCATACTACAGGCATACTGCACGCAAATCGCTGCTGTAAAGTGTAACAGCTGTAGTCGCGCTTGAACAAACGCAATAAGCATACTTGTACCCTTCACTGGGCTCGTAGTTTTTCTTGCTGATTGCGGTTATATCCCACGGCGGCGGAGCTCTGCGTTTTTAGTTGTGGACGAAAATTTGTGCCATCGCAAAACACCACACCAGCACGATTCCCGCGATGCGCTGTGAACTTCACAGGCAGTGCTCAGCAATCTCTTACTTTTGCGCTGGTTGTTGTCGCATCAGATGACAGTACAGTGGTATTCGAATGACATTTTATAAGTGGGCGCAGCACGAACAGGCGCTTTTTGGCATTTGAAACTCCCAGAGCCAGTGCGTTCTATCCTAGCGAGGCGCGCCTTGGCCGTTGTAAATAAATTACGGCGTCTCTGGCAGCGAGGGTATACCGCCAAAGGCGCCTGGGTGCGAGATAGGCGTACTCTCGTCTATAGAATCACAAACAGTACTGCATGTACCGAAGTACTTAACTATAGCAGCCGCCAATAATCAGTTTCATTTGAGCACTTCATTGGCAAAAATATAGAAGATGCAATGTCTACATTTGCACACAGGGTGAGAGTCAGTGCCTAAGCAAACAGAAAAGTGAGCAAGTAAGAACTGGCATGTGAAAAAAAAAGTTCACACTACAAAGACATGAACCACTTAAGCGGAGCGCATTTATAAATAAAATCTAAAAAATGTCAAGTAAGCATAGAACAAGAAGTTTTTCGTTGGTCAAATCGTCCGCCACTTATCTTTTCCTACAATTCATCGAAGACTGAAAACTCCGAGTTCAGGCCTCCGTTCTTCCATTATTAGTGTGGAGTATCCAGACAAGATAGAGAATAAATTTTATATTGAATACTGTGGGGTCACGATCTGCGGCTCGCACGTGCGCTCCTTCTCGCGGTGACTGACCCGTATTCTCAATCCTTCGTGACAAGCGTGCGTCTCGCAACAGCGCTGCCGCGAGCATCGATGCGAGGCCAGCGTCCATCGATCGTGAACCGCCAGGGCTGCCACGAACACTTTGCTTGCCACTTCCATTTGGATGGCCTATGCTCACTCTGCTGCGACTCGCATTACGTTTGACGACTGGAAATGGCCGGAATGGCAAACTGAGGACACAACAAGCGGGAAACAGTTGCGCCATTCCCTATAGCCCTCCTCACCTTCTCCAGCTGGTCAATTCCTTCCGACACCACAATGATGGAGTCCTCGCGACACAAGTCATTAGCGAAGCTATTGATACCGGAAGTTTCTCGGTCGGTGCTGTCAAAAATTTTTCTTCTGTAACGTCTGTGTATGTATTCGAATACATTTTTTTCTTTTTTTTTCCTAATGACTGTCATTGCGTCAGCCAAGTAGCCTTAAACCAAGTTTCAGATTTTCACATCCATGGGCCTTTGTTACAAAACTCGTTAGTAAAGAGATATAGAGGGAGGCAAATGCAAGGCAGGGATGTTAACCAGGTTGCACATTGTCTCCTACCTTACCCGGGGGCATGGGAGAAAACAAATGCAGAAAGCAATGAGGAAAGAGAGGACAACTAATGCACTTGCATACACAACAGTGTTTCTCGCGCATACCCAGAAAATTTCAAACCATGCACTGTCACACAGTGCGGTTCGACTTCAGCTGTGTTGGATGAAGATTAGTTAGCAACATTGCAAGTCACGTGTAAAATGGATGTTTCTTTCCAGCTACGTCTGTCAACCATCCCTGTGAAAAAACGTAGATCCTGCCTTTGTCAGGGAATAAATATATGTACAGGTTTCCATAGTCGTTAGTTGAGCGCCCATGCTGTGTGCCCCCTCTTCACTTCGTGTCTGTGCTATTCCTGCGCTCCCAGTTCGCTAAAAAATCATGAATTACCATATAACGCACATTTCCATCCTATTTCATAAAAACAATGAAAATATTATAGACTATAGTAAAGGGGACAATAGAATGAATACAGAGTTTCAATCTTCTGTTGATCTATTAATTGCTGATTTTCAGTAGTGATCAGTTGAACAGAACTGGTTAGAATATAAGAACAAACTGCTAACTCTAATTGACCAATGTGTACCTAAGAGGAAAGTTCCATCGAACCCTCGTTCTCCGTGGTTCAATACCACGTTGTAACGCACGCGCAATAAACAGAAGCGGCTATTCAGACGTGCGAAATCAACAGCCTGAACTCACCATTGGTCTTTGTCACAGATATTTAACAAAGAACTTTGTACGGTGCTTTCGAAATCCAAATAAAAATATTTTTCGATGAAACTCTTCTTTCCTGCTGCGCATTAATGCACGTAAGTTTCGGAGCATCATTAATGGAACTAAAACGCGAGATTTCCCGTTATCACAGTCCGAATTTCCAGTCGCTCCTAGCCAGTGCTGCAACGTTCTAATTAACGTTTTTGCTGCACACTTTCATAACAGCATCGCCACTATGTTTCCACATTTAACAAGCAATGATTTCTTGCCAGGGGACTCTATTATCATTGACGCAGTTCGTGTCGAAAGACTCGTTGTAAAGTTGAAAGTGTCCTCATTGGCTGGTCCAGATTGGATTTTTTTGAAAGTGTTAAAGTGTACTTATGTCTATTCTTCATTAATATTATCGACAGTTGCTCTTTCCTTCTGTAAACGCAGCTCCGTTTCGTTGTTCGATTACTCCTTCAATGGCTCCTCTCTGTCACGTATGTCCGAATATAAGTACCTAGGCCTCATCTTCACACCCAATATGTCTTGGTCTAAACATATCGAATACTCTTGCAATAAAGCTTTAAAGAAACTGGGCTACCTAAATCGTACATTAAAAGATGCTCCACCCGAAACAAAGTTGCTAACGTATAAATCACTCATCCGTCCCACCCTCGAATATGCCTGCCCCGTATGGAACCCTCATAAAAAATCGGACATCAGCACACTAGAATCCGTTCAGAAGAAAGCCATTCGTTTCATTTTCCGCCGTTACGACTGGAATTTCTCACCCTCCTCTCAACTTGCTACGCTAGGTCTGCAAACCCTGTCCGAGCGACGCGAGCTCGAATGCCTAGAGTTGCTGCATATTCTTGTTAATACTCCACGCTACGCATTAACTAACGAATATCTGTCTCCTGATAAACTGAAACCCACAAGGAATAGCCACAAACTCAACCTGACACCATTCCATTCACGTACTGACCTATTTAAATTAGGCTTTTTTCCGCACACTACAAAAAAAATGGAATGTATTGCCTGGGTCAACTAGATCATCGCCTTTAGATGATTTCTTGCATGAATGTATTGATTCACGATTTGTTTATTAAGAGTTGTAATTTCTTGCATGAATGTATTGCTTCGGAATTTGTTTATTAGGAGTTCTATTCCTGTTTGTCAAGAGTTGTATTCTTTTGTGTGCTGATGTATTATAGCAAACCCACTCCTGCGATAGCCCAATTCGGGCTGCAATATGTAAAAATAAAAATAAAAATATTAAAATACAAAGCTTTGAACAGCCACTACAGAGGTCCACAATACCATGACAGGAAGGCTGGGAAGGGTTTCTGTACATGAATCTGGTGATGCGCATTTACCCAATATCTACCGTCTCGTAACGTTGACATTCATTCCAGTAAAAATCTTAGAGCATGCCATGTACCCGTACCTCATTTAATTTCTAGAATCTGATTCTTTCTTTATCATTTATCAGCATGGCTTTCGTAAAACAGTTTCATGCGAATCACAGTTTCTGTGTTTTACTAACGACTTGTTTAATAACGCAGATCTTCAATTTGATACTGACTGCACATACTCGGATTTCGCTAAAGCATTTGACTTCGTTTCACATGAACTACTTATTTTTAATTTGCTCAGCTGAACATCGACCCCAATGTACTTACATGGATTAGCGATTTATCTCTAAACACAGCGAATACGTCACTGCTAATAATTTTCGTTCCCCTATTTCAACAGTAACATCTAGTGTACCGCAAGGGTCCGTTGCACTCCCACTGCTTTTCTTCATTTACATTAATGATTTTCCTTCTTGTGTTTCTTCCTCTAGTGTCCGACTTTTAGCAGATGACTGTGTCCTCTACCGGAATATAACCAGTCATGTAGGTCGTCTTCACCTTCAACGTGACGTAGATAGCATATTCGCGTGGTGTAACACATGATTCATGACATATAATATATCGAAATGCAAGAGCATGCAAGTTTCACATCGCCCTACCACCCACTGTCCGCCTACTTATTCCCTCAACAAAATTCCATTATCATGTGTTGACAAATATGAATACATTGGTGTTATTATATATTCTAATCTTTCCTGGAATAAACACACAGAATATGTGGTTAACAACGCCAACCGCATGCTTTGTTATCTACTCCGTAGCTCTTTCTGTGCTCCATCGTCACCCAAGTTAACATTGTATAAATATTGGCCAGATCAAAATTAGAATTCGCATGCGCCATATGAGACCCAACCTATGCCATTATCATTCAATCTCTCGACGCCACTCAGAATTGCGCAACACGTTTCATCTTAGTGAAGTATTTACGTCATTCCAGTGTCACATCCATGAAGAGCACCATAAACTTACCTGACCTTTCATTGCGCCGCAAATAGTCTCGTCTTAACCTTTTTCACAAAGTCTATCATTATAACAGCCATTTGAAGGACGCCCTCAATCATCCACCTGGATTCATATCACCAAGAAACGATCATCGCTTGAATGTGGCCTTACCAAACTGTCTCACCAGACTTATTAACGACTTATTTGTGCCAAGGACAAGCACCGCCTGGAACCACCATTCCCCCTTCATCACCAGTATAACGAACCTAAAAGACTTCAAGCTTGCCATACATGATGCCCTGTATTTTGTTCCCTCTATTTTCTGTTCCTTTCTTCATTTATTTTTTATTTAAACTGCACTTACGATTGTTTACACCACTTCGTTCTGCAGTGACTTCAGGCCTTGAAAGCGCCTTTAATGAATAAATAAATTGAATATACAAGGTGTTTCAAAAATGTGTTCAATATTCTTAAAAATAAAAAAATCAGCAAAATACGCTATTTGCTTGCTTTTTCTATAGTAGCAGGCATCTTAAGATGGTGGAAGATAATATTTGAATTGGTAATGAAGAACATTAAAATAATCAACATTTCAATTAGTGGAGTTAGGCAGGTATGTCAAATAAGAGCATTGAAGTCCATCATGAGAAAAAAACGAATTGCTGCTTTGAGATTTTGGAAAAGTGGCCTGTAGTAACAACAGCGAGTTATTGAAATTCTTCCCAAATCTGCGGCGAAACCGAAATGCGAAAAAGCGCAACTGAAATGAGGGAGCGTTGTTAGATAAACCATCAACCAACTTTGTTGTGTGGGTGTGTGAGCTGCAGTCGCAATCATAGCTCACATAATGCACATGCGTTATCGAATGGGGAAGAACTGCACCCCGGTAACCACTGTTTTGAATAGTCGCGTCATTGCAGTCGTCTGCTTGTTGCGCTCTTCAGTCCGTTGGTGTCGGGTTTGTCGTAGAATTTAGGGGAATTCCATAAATTTATTGTTATTACTAGAAGCCCTTCTCTGAAATTCCATAGCGCCAATGGGTTTCTCGCATCAATAACTTTAATTCTTTTAATCGATGTAACTGCCGTGCTCCACAAATAAAAGTTATTTTAACTGCCGTTCGAAATGATGTATTCAACCATTTAAAGATAACTGCTATATATATATATATATATATATATATATATATATATATATATATATATATATATATATATATATATATATATATATATAAAACGTGCTTGTGTAAGTGGCCCCGAAATAATTATGATATGCGGGGTTTGTGGTACGTAGGTCACCAATAAAGGTTGCTACAGTAAAAACGCGAAAAGGGCGTTTGTCACAAAACGAGCGCTCAAAAAGGGCGCGCCGCCTAATTCTCGCGTCGAAACGACGGAGTGGCGCCGCGAGGTCAACGATAAAAAAAAACAAACATCCAAAGACTCCCCGGGCTCGCGTCTCTCTCCCTCGGAAGCGTAGGTTCGCCGACGAAACCTCCTCACGTCGGCCGCCAAGCAAGCCCTGGAATTTTCTCGGTGGAAAGGGGCGTGGTGATGTCAGGTTGAGTCATCCGTCGCGGACGGCCGCCGTATCGTCCCGCCCTTTCCCCCAGCCTTCGCTGCGCATCGCGCCGACGAAATGATGAGAACTTTCTGGAATCTCGCGCGGAAGGTATTTAATCGAGCAGCCGAGATGGGAGATCAGAAGAAGAAGGAAGTTAACGCTGGTGTGCGTAGGGTATCCCGCCGTGTCTGTCGGTGAAGGTTTTGTCCTTAGTGACAAAGCAGGAGAAGAGAGAGAGAGATAAATAGAGAGGAAAGGCAGGGAGGTTAACCAAGCTTGGCTCGGTTGGCTACCCTACACTTGGGGTGGGGGAAAAGGGGAATAATAGAACGGAAAGAGACAGAAAAGAAGAGGAAAATGACAAGAGAAGAAGAAAGTACGTGCCAAAGCGCGTAGGGTATTCCGCCGTGTAGTCAGCGAAGGTTTGTCCGTAGAGACAAAGCAGGAGAAGAAGAGGATTTCCACCTGAGCACGAGATGGAACTCGAGCAGCTCCGTTTGCAAAAGCGAAGTGAAACTCCCGTCCAAGCTAGAGTTGTAAGCAGCGAACGGGAAGATCATGGCTTCCGCTTCAATCCATGCAAGCTGCTCGTAGCGTTTGATGAAAAGAAGGACGACCTTGACGCGTACCTTCACAGATGTGAGACGATTGCAAGGAGCCAGAATTGGCCGGAACATCAATGGGCAGCTGCTTTGAGTACTTGCTTGAGTGGTGAAGCGCTCAGTGTGTACGGTAGGCTGACGCCGACCGATGCAGCCAACTATGCAAAGGTGAAAGCTGCTTTGCTGAAGTGATTTAGATTTACTGTGGAAGGATTCGGGGACACATTTCGGACAGGAAAGCCAGCTGATGGTGAGACGGCTACGCAGTATGCCGCCCGACTTTGCCATTATTTCGACAGATGGATTGAACTTTCAGAGACAGCGCAGGAGTACGATAAACTTAGAGAGCTCCTAATTAGAGCACAATTTCTTACTAGTTGCCACCCAAACCTGTCGCTGTACTTGAAAGAGAGGAGAGCTAAGTCACTTGAAGACATGCTTCAATTAGCTGATCAATTCTTGGAAGCGCAAGGTGGCACTAATTTGGCCAAGGTCAAGAAGGAGTGTCCTGAAGATTCGAAGAAATCGGCTCCTGAAGAAAAGAAGCGTGCACCGGAGAGCATTCCGCGATGTTTTCTGTGTAACCGAGTGGTTCACCACGCTAACAACTGTCGAACTAACTTCACGAGCCCCACGGTTGTAAAATGTTTCAAGTGTGGTCAGACTGGGCACAAAGCAGACGCTTGTCGTAACGGAGTGAGTCAAACTCACCAGGTATCCTGTGTGCTAGCAGCACCGAAATCCGATGGTGATGCCGTCACCGACGGATTCGTAGAGTTGAGAAATGGGGAGAAACTTCCTATTGTGGGTGCTGTAATGACAAAACAGCCAACCGGTGTTACGAAGGGAATGCCAACGCTGCCTGGAAAAGTTGCGGGCAAGAAGATTACGGTGTTAAGAGACACCGGTAGCTCCACGGTTATCGTGCGGAGAAATTTGGTATGGGAAAGTGAGTTAACAGGCAAAACGAAACCAGTTTGCCTAATTGACAGTAGGGTTCGGATGCTTCCCGATGCAGAGATTGAGGCTGAAACCCTGTACTTTAGGGGGAAGGTTACCGCTCTATGTATTACGACCCCGCTGTACGACCTAGTCATCGGAAACATCGACGGGGCGCGTGGGCCGAACGAACCAGAACGTTTGGGGGAAGACCCGAAGATGGAGCCCCCGCTGACACAGGGGCCGCGAGATACAGCGGAGAAAAATCCCGTGAAGGATTTCACTCGAGTCCAAGGTGAAGCCTGGGCGCAAGAGACAGTGAATGAGAACATCATCGTATTGAAGGAGTTCACGTGCTGGGCAGCTGGACTTACGTCAGCACGACCTCGACCAACCGACAGTGCAAAGGTGACGGAGTCGGCCAACCAGGCCAAATGTCGGGACATGAACGAGCGGGTGAATAACCGGACAGGATCGGTTGAGCGTCATGACCCGTTAACAATGTCGGAAGTGACAACGATGGCTGAGACGCCGCCTCAGATACCGTCGTTGGAAAGGGCTCGCCGAAAAAGAACGTGGCAACACAACAAGAGATCGAGCGAGCACCGCAAGAAAGGGCACAAGCGCCGTTCGAAATGCACAGGATAAGTGCTGAGGACGAATCGAAATGTGTTTGACAGTGCTATATGTTAAGTTAATGTGGTTGTTGTCCTGTGTCACAACTGTATGTCGAGTGAATAAAAATTTCTGTTACGGTGATGTGATGTATAGTATGGTACAATTGTTGTAAAGACAGACCTTTGTACATTTGTATTGCTTGAAGTATGTGAAGGAGTATTGTATTCATGTACCTGTGTCTATATTCTATGTGTTGTGAGGTTGAATTGCAATGTACATTTGTACTGAGTGATCTATTGTGAATGTGACGTGTCATGAGCGACGGACTATGTTACAGTCTCTGAGAGTGTGTGGACTGTTCGCGCTCGGTGTGTGGTTTTGAATATTATGAGATAATATTCTTAAAGTGGGGGGCAGTGTCACAAAACGAGCGCTCAAAAAGGGCGCGCCGCCAAATTCTCGCGTCGAAACGACGGAGTGACGCCGCGAGGTCAACGATAAAAAAAAGAAAAACATCCAAAGACTCCCCGGGCGCGCGTCTCTCTCCCTCGGAAGCGTAGGTTCGCCGACAAAACCTTTTCGTGTCGGCGGCCGAGCAAGCCCTGGAATTTTCTCGATGGAAAGGGCCGTGGCTATGCCGGGTTGAGTCATCCGTCGCGGACAGCCCCCGTATCGTCTCGCCCTTTCCCCCAGACTTCGCTGCGCATCGCGCCGACGAAATGATGAGAACTTTCTGGAATCTCGTGCGGAAGGTATTTAATCGAGCAGCCGAGATGGGAGATCAGGAGAAGAAGGAAGTTAACGCCGGTGTGCGTAGGGTATCCCGCCGCATCTGTCGGTGAAGGTTTTGTCCTTAGTGACAAAGCAGGAGAAGAAGAAAGTATGCGCCGGAGCGCGTAGGGTATTGCGCCGTGTAGTCGGCGAAGGTTTGTCCGTAGAGACAAAGCAGGAGAAGAAGAGGATTTTCACCGGAGGGGTGAAGGCTCGAGCTACAGGCAAGAGTGTGTGTCTACCGCTATCGAGCGAAGACGCGTGGCAACAGCTGCGTGTGTGAAGCCGACGTGCTTCCGGTGGAGAAGTTTGAAGCTTCGAGAGTGGCCAATTGAAGACGCGAGGTTTCCTGGAAGAGAAACTTCGGGGGCAGTGGAACGACAACAACGCTGGACTTTGAGTGAGTGATTCTCGGAAGAGTTATCATTCAGACATTTGTTCCAAGAACTTTGGACTGAATAAGTTTTCTAACTCTTTAGTCTTTAAGTTTCTTGGCTGTTCGATGCATGCGACTGCATTGCAGTGCGTATTGTTGTCTCTGTCCGTTGTTTCGAGTGTGGCTGATTGTACTGTGTAGTACATTGTTTGATTGGTGACACATTGTATTCAACTATTGTCGAGTGTGCGTACTTGTGTATCGTTTTGATATGCCATAACTGAGAATATAAATTTGTTTTGTTTATTAACCCTCGCCTCTGATTTGTTCTTTGGACCACAGCCGGCGTCCGCTGGCGCACCAAATAGGACCACTTTTAAATTGTCCACGCTTTCGTGGTGAGGTTCGGGGGGCCGATACTTCGGCCCTTGGAATTAGCCCGGCGATCGCCTCCCGAATTAACGGTACCTGTGACAGTGTTTCACTTTCGCACTTTCTTGAGCGGCAGAATAATAAAACCATTCAATGCACACGCGTCATTCCTTGTAATCTGCTACAGCTTTAACCGCGGTCTACTGTACTTGGCAAAACTAGTTTTTTTGTGCTATTAGGCTCTTTGTGAGGCGTTTTTATACAGGTCATGTTATCGCATTATCAAAGACGTGCTATGACTGCACGAACAACTAAGTACGGGAATTGGGATTCTCCTAAATGCTCAAGGATGTCATCACCGTCACCCGCGGCAAATAATGGCCATCTTTGGTGAACTTGCTGTGATCATGAAACACATACTTGTCATTCAATTCGCAATGCTTTTGCACTTTCTTTCGTTGGTTACCCACCCCTTGTCTTCAGGAAGGCTAAACAGGCATGATAACTGTTTTTCATAGCTCCGGACGCCCGCTGTCAGCTCTCGTGTCGCTCATGTGTATTAGCTTAATTATTTTGTACCAGGCGACTAACGACGTTTTAGGAGTTTCCTCCTTATGCTCCAGCCTTGTCCATCTTTCTCACCGTAGTAGGCTTGCTACCTCTGGAGCGACTGACTGGGTCAGAATGGATGCGCACGTCCCTCTTCTTGCATGAGAGGGCTCGCTGAGCAACCGACACTGTGGTAGCTGAACGCGAGCTCCGACGCGAGACGCAACCGACGCGATGGGCGTCGGTTGGCGCGCCCATAGTTGGCACTGCTCTGAAGAACAGGGCGCTTTGCGACTTCCGGTTGAATACGCCGATTTTGTGGAGTAGGTGGTGGTGGTGGGGGAGTCTACAACCATTCTTGGCAATAATAATAATAATAATAATAATAATAATAATAATAGTAATAATAATAATAATAATAATAATAATAATAATAATAATAATAAAATTGGCAGATCCCACGTTAAGTGGCAATCGATGATATGCGTAGCACGAAAGAGAAATGTTGATATGTCACTTTAACATCAGCACAACGTTACGAGGTGGAGGTAAATGATGCCGTACATGACTTCTGTTTCATAAAAGTCATGTTTGGATATGTCGTTTACCTAACGTCATCTATTTACGTCACGTGATACCAAATTTAGTATTTGTGGACCTAGCGAAACGGTCGCGAGCACGTTATGACCATCGTATGTTGTCATGTTCCTACACGACATGCGTGTCAGGATTAGAATGAATGTTTGAACCAGTAATATTTTTCGCCATCTATTGACGTCACGTAACACCAAATTAGGTATATGTGGAGCTATAGCGAAACGGCCGTGAGCGCATCCTGAATGACCCAGTATACTCCAATGCAGCGTTGACGCTCGTGCACGCTGGGCACAGTGACGCTACGTTAGCAAAACGCGAGCACTCTATAGTCTGACGCAAGGCGCGACCAGCATCCGTCGGCGCAGCCCGACGGCAACCGGCGCGAAATGCGAGATGCTGCATTTCGCGCCGATGCGTTACCCAGACAACACTGCGTCCCCTCCTTTCTAGATGGAGGGACGCTGGACAGGCTGAAACACGCATGCGTCAAAGCATCGCAGTGTGCCGCGTGCCTGCGAGTATATGGCAGGATCGGCGCCTGGCGTGATAACGCCGGCGTGGCGACGAAATGAACGCCGGCGAGCACGCGCACCGGGTCACTTCGAAATGTATTGGCGCCTTTGATTGAGTTTGATTGATTGATTGCCTTGACTGTGGCATGTAGTCATGTTCTCACTCGACGCGTATCATGATTATCATGTTTGCACCACTCACACACCTCAGTAATCCATTGGCATCACGTAATACCAAATTTGGCATATGTGAAGCTTGCGAAACGGCCGCCAGCGCATCATGAGCGTGGCATGTAGTCATGTTGTTGCATGACACGCATCTCATGATTATCATGTTGGTATCAGTCACACACCTTCGTCATTCATTCATGTACTGTGATACAAAATTTTGTATACTTGAAGCTAGCAAAACGGCCGTGAGCGCATCGTGAGCGTGGCATGTAGTCATGTTGGTACATGACACTCATATAATGATTTTCACGTTATAGTCTGTCGCTTGTGTTCGCCATGCAATCATGCCATACCATACCATACCAGTTTTGCAACATGCCAAGTGAACGAAACCATCGCAAGAGCTGCAGAACCATGAAATGTAAATGTTGACAGTCATGACATATGTGTCATGATTTTCATGTTATGACTAGTCAAATGTTCTTCATACAGTCATGTTATGCCATACCAAATTTGTTAACGATAACTTTGTCGAAACGACCAGGAGAGCTAAATGTCCTAGGCAACTAGATAGATAGATAGATAGATAGATAGATAGATAGATAGATAGATAGATAGATAGATAGATAGATAGATAGATAGATAGATAGATAGATAGATAGATAGATAGATAGATAGATAGATAGATAGATAGATAGATAGATACGCTCAAAGTCACCGAAATTCACTAGTAAATGCTTTGCATTTAATAACAATAACTATAATTGGGGTTTAGCATCCTAAAACTTTCGTTGACCCTGATAGGCAAGGCCTTCGTATGATGGTAGAGTGGATGTATGAAGAATTCAGTGTACCATATTTAACCTACGGAGCAAGCTTTTTCATCATCATTCACTTCGTGGACAGGGCAACATTTTTATCGGCGCTGCGTGTTTTGCAGAACCGCTGTATGCGACGTGAATGCGTCTCGATCTGTTATACCACATGCAGAAGCCCAGTCGAATTCGTTTTGCACGCTGGCTTACGCAAACTTTAGGTCACGCCCTCATCAGATATGATTAATCAGCACTCACATTGTCGCATTCTGTTTTGGCGCTGGTCTATTTGTTGGTTCGTTTGTTTGTAACGGTGACAAAGCAAAGCCCGTGATCGACTTTTGTCAGTAATTATTAACTACCATGTGACCAACTACACACATTTTTCATGAAAACATTCACCAGAGTAAGTTACTGGGATTCTGAAACGTTTTTGTGGATTTTCAACAAACACAATGGGCTGTTAGACCGAGTACCAAGTTTAATTTAGAGACAAATTTGAGCTTTCGGTGTAAACTGTGTAATTATTTACAAAACTTCAAAGCTGCGAATCGCTCTAGGTCACTGTATACCGCTTCGATTCGACCAAACGCATTTTCAACCACCTATACACGAAGCGACACGGTCTGCCCCACTGACGTCCTCGTTTCCAGCTGATATGATTGGCTGTGGAACACGCAGCAAAGACTTTCGGCATCGGATCGGCGGCAGGATGTACGCGTATGCGGTCTCACGCCACATCATGACGCAGACGCCGTAGAGGCGGAGCTTAGCCCCGAGCTCTCTAAGAAAGAGTTGAGGGCGAAAGGCGAAGTGGAGGAGGAGGGTACTTTTTTAGTACTCGTAGCTCTATAATACTGGGTGTTTTGATTGAACTCTGGTGCCAATGGTTTGCCCGAGTAGTGATCTAATCAAAACCGGAATGTGAAAAAAACGTTTCAGGGACCCTTTAATACTTCTAACACTCCAAATTGATTCAATGGCTTCTTGAGCAGCTCTCGTAGTAGCTGAATAGCCGATGCACAGCGTTGTGGCTCGATAAGTGTCCTTATATCAACGTGTTCAGCTATAGAAATGTAAAATTTGGTTTTAGCTTTGTGAAATATAAGTACATTCAAGCTTCATTAGGAGCACGGAAGATATGTTGCATGAAAACGTATAGCGTAATTATGTTTTAAAGTGCTAGGAGACTGCAGACAGCCTAGGGTTATATTTATTACTTAATGCCGACGTCAGTTTCTATATACCGCTCCACCATTTATAAGCACCTGCCACAATGATTTTCTGACTGCAGTGCTCGACTGTGGACCCCAAGACCGCGGGATGAAATTTCGGATGCGGTTGCCGCGTTTCAATGAAGGTGAAACTCTGTAAGCCCGTGTTTTTTTATTCAGATTCACGGGAAAGAGCCCCAGGTGATCGAGGCGTCTTCGCAGCCATTCACTACAGTGTCTCGTAATCAAATCGCAATGTGGCGTTGTAAAACTTAAACAATCACTGTACTTTAAAAGCAGTATTCAATTGCAACTCAATTCCATTCAATTTTATTTCATCACAAGGATGAGGGCAGGCTCGGGAGAACTGGGGCCTTTGCCACTTGAGGAGTACCCGAGTCTCCCTAGCTAATACATTGCAAGCAACGATCGTGGATGAAGAAAAAAAAAAGCGCAGTATACAAGTGGAGACATGTATGTGAACAATATGCACAAACGACGAATATACATCAGCAGTTTCCAACTAGATGAATTTTGTAGATCTATGCAAAATATACTAAAACACAAATATTTTGTATACACGAACAACATAGTTCTGCACATTATAAAAAGATAAGCATTATAATAAAAACCTCCTTCTCTCGATATTACCGATAAAATTTTTTCTCCTATGACTCGCGAACTGCAACTTTTAATAATTATTTTTGTTTTAAGTGGTTAAGTGGTTTATTCAGTAATATAGGAACATTGAAACGCAGCATCTGTACCCGAAATTTGTTCTACACAACGCAATGTCTTACTGTTGTAGGTGACGAGTAGGATAAGTAGTTGTGTATGTTTCCAGTACAAAGATGTTTAAGAAGGCTCAGTTGCTGTGAAAATAGATTGCTTGTATCTGATTGCTACAAATATTTGTAAAGTAATAAATAGTGTAACAAGCTAGAAGTAGGACACAGGCGTGGAAATCACAAGCTTGTTATCAGCAATACTACGCCATAGCCAGTAATACACTTCTGCGTGTTACACATGTTGCTTTTAAAATACCAACCTTTGAACCCAGAGGTGTGTTCTCAAGTATAACTTCTACGAGTAGCTTACTTTGTTTTTTTGGAGAGGAAGAGAATTCTAGCGTGATCAACAAAGTGTTCGAAAACACAGAAGAAGAAGAAATAAAGGAACAGAAAGAAACTTTTCCCAATATAGCAGCCTACCGGACATACCCTCAAAGCGTATAGTTTTTCATATTGAAGCAACTATTATCGGAAGAACGGCTCTCAAGCATTCATTGCACGCACCGAAAATGCGCCATTTCATTTATTGCGAAAACCTCTTTTTTTTACCTGTCCCAGCGCATGTAGATAACCCCGCATCCGAGCGCATTAGATGAGCCTATCTCAACGCCTTGTCGTGTCTTATTCAGTATTTGTCTGTATATGTGCGCTGTTTTTACCTCCAAGCATGCACCATCAACTAGCCAAATTTTTGCTTCTAGTGCCCTTGTTCTGTTCGAACAGATAAATAACGGCACGCTCCCATAAACGGTGAACCAAACAAAAAAACAAAAAATTTGGTAAACGTTGTTTCATGATGTTTTTTTTTAGTTTAAGGGTGTACATTGTGGATAAATCAGAAAGATCGGATACTGTAGTAATATATGAACAAAAGGTAAATAAACGAAAGCTTTAGAGTTCACCACTAAGGCGGCCGATTTTCTACAATACGCGTAGATAATGCAATTCTAAGAGAGCACAAGGGAGAATACAAATGGGTTCAACGAACAATTGTAGTTGATAGGACAGCAAAACTTCTACATACTGCGTGAGTGGCGATGCAGTGATTCAAAAAAATGCCATTAAGTATGCCGGTAAAGTATAACTTTTCCGCGCTTTCATTTCCATGCTTGACCACAGAGCTCTCCACTACACGTCCGCAGCCTTGTCCGACCTTTTGTTATCTGGTACTTCATAGCATCTATGGCGCAGGTTATTTTCCATTTCACCATTAGACGGATGCGTTCAAGCAATGCCAACTTGGGTGGCTATTCTTGGTGTTTTGTGTTGGTAACAACTAAATGAAGGCTGTTGCAGTGCATCCATAGCCGTGAAAAGGAAGGTACGGGTGTTTCTTGGCATTTTATGATGTTGAAAGTTTGACAACATGGCACACAAAACCTAGGAATCATCGGAGTGAAGCCCGAAATGGAGCAGTGTTAGACGCAAAAAATAAAATCTTTCATAGCGATTCGCATGATTGCTTCGCTGATCCCCAGCTGCATAATTTGTTCGGGTCAGTGAACAGACTCCGCTTGTGAACTGGCAGAAGAAGAAAAAATCAGGAAAAGTAAGACGGTTCCTCGTGATTGCGAAGTATCGCGTATTTCAGTTTGGCTCCAGCGGTCATATACTGAAAACGTGTTTCAAAAGAGAGCGGACAAGCCGCGGCGCTGCATAAAAAAAAGGTTTACTAAGAGGTGCTGTAAAAGTACTCGATCATAAAGTCAACAGAAGGTATTGGGAGTGAAAGAACTAATTTATTTTAGTTGAGCGGTAGCACCGTCTGTACGACGAATTTTATTACATATAGTGATCATATCGAAGCCATACTGCACCCCCAGTGAACCTGCGCCTATAAAAGCTTTCATGCAAACTATTTTCTGCAATCAAAGAAGTGCTCTTCGCAATGTGCCTTGTGCAAAGCATACAGAAAGGCAAATGTTTGTGAGCTTTGCTTGGCGCTTACTAATCTTGGCCTTTTATTGAGGCCAAATTTATGGACTTTGGGAAGAATTAAAAAAAACTCCCCTGACTAATCGTCAGTATACTCAGTGAATAAAATTTTACAGTATACTCTACGAACTTATGTCAGCAAATCGCAGTAAACGGTAATAGGTACTGCACAAAATTTACCTAGTCGTACTTAGTTATTTTGGCTTGAAGAGCACACACAATTTTGTATGCTGCGGCAGTGAAAATAAATAAGACATTTTTGTTCCCTCCACCATGACTCCCCAAAGCAAAAAAAAAAAAGACGTACCCCTTTTTTTAACACGAGACACGTTTTATGCCAGGGCTCACCAAGTCTTCAGTGATGTATTTCTGTCACGAAAATGAAGCCGAAAATATACGCTCGATCTGAAAGCAAATAGAAAGTTCCCTCAAAAGCAGCCGGACGCATGACCTCTCGGTTCATGTCAGGGGATGCCAGACAGGCTAATCACTGCGCCAAAGCCACGTACTCTGGCCACGTTACAAAAGCGCCTTTTGAATTTGCTGTGTCCTCCCACAGTGATCTTGATAAATATAAGTAATGTATCGTGACCGTGCGATCCCCTAAAACTTCCATCAATGCGTCGTTTCCACTCATCCGTCCCATTCAGGGCGTTTCCGACAGAAGTGCCATTTTGTCGATGCAGCAACACATCGCCAGGTGGCAACATTACTCTCAACGTCGTAAAGCGTCGGCCTCACTCGTAGCATCCATCCATACTAAAAATAGCTCTGAGTAGCATGGATAAGGATGTAACTTACGCTCGCCCCACGTAAAATTGCGGCAGGCCAACAGCGGGCAACACGCGCGTTGTGTTTCCCTCTAGTCGGGCAGTAGCGCCAAATACACTAAGATTCCGTGAGATAGACGACCCCAGCCATGTGCAGTATCGATTGAGTGACTGCTCTCCTAACTGTCGCACCGCTTTCTCCTTTTCCGGTGTCACCGTTAACAATTACAGCTAACACAAGCATCTAAGATGACAGTGGTTTGTTCAACCATTGATCAAGGGCGTTCGTCGTCGGTATGTAAATATATCACGTATAGCGTCAATGTGCGTGCACTTACGTTGAGCAGTAGCTGTTAAATATCATCGTGCAAGCTATCTTGTATAAACATGCGCTAAATATTCAAGTACTTCTGTAGGGCCATGCTTCACTTTCGCGTTATACAAATTTGTATAACGGAGAGATCAACCATGTTTTTTTTTTTCATAGGCCGAGAAACTCGAGTTTGCTTACATGCTATATCAAAACAATATCTTTGTTCGGACTCATGTTGTGGCATACTTATGCACTCCCTATATAGATATTTGACACCTAATGGTCTTGGCACTGCCGGCAAAAGAAAGGAGGAGGAGAGGGGGAGAGTTCGCATTGATGTCACTACTACAGCGCTTCCAGTTTCATTGCAGTGTTTATGAAAGAGAAATAAAGAACGCCGCTTATCCGAATAAAAGGAACAGAACTACCGTATAACTTAGCCAGCTACACTGGACTCGTGTCGAATTCACTTGATGCGATCGATGCACCGGAGCGAACGACCCGCAGAAACGATGTAGCAATCACGGCAGGAATGGGAGGCGTGATACATGTTTACCCCCGGCCATCACCTTGCATGCCAAGGTAGTCGCGATAGGAAGCGAAGCGGTGGTCTGTGCTCTGTGGAATTGTTTCATCAATGGTAGCAGCTGCGGTTGTCGCCACACCACGCCAACTACGCGTGCAGTGATATGAAAACGCGCCCTGGAGGCACATATGAGCCCGTGGCTGCGGAATACTCGGCCCGCCTGTCAATTCCGCGATTAGGCAAACAGGAAGTGGCTGGGCTTGCAATTTAGGCACAGCCTGATTGTTTTATCAATATTGTCTTGCTTTTACAAGTGTATGCTTCTGCTCTATTTCCTTTAGTCGTAAGATTTGTTATTGTTATTCTCATTTGCACCGATGTATCTGTTAATGTGTTCTGTGTGGTGAAGCGCTCAGTGCGCTACAAAAACCGCGTCGAAAGCATTTGCTCAAACGTTTCTCGGGTGCGTATGTGTGTCATGTTTCATTATATTGGAGCTATTTAAATATACAGAGTAAAGTCACCTTTGCCGAAAACTTAGAAGGGTATGCGCCATCAAAAGTAGGCAAGCCCAACTTCAGAATACAGAAGGTGCGAGAGAAAGCGAAGACCATGGAGGGAGACAGCGGAGTGACTGAGAGTGGTAGCGAAGCAGTGTCGAACCTGGAATGAGATAGAGTAAAGCCAAGAAGAATGGGTGCAGAGGCGAGTAGGGGCCAAGTGTTAACTGAAAATTCTGCACGGAGAAGTGGAGGAGAAATAAAAAAGAACAAGAGAAGCCTTCGAATGAAGAAAAAATAAATTAAACAAAATAAAATTTCTTGGTGAGGTGGCATTCGGACCCATGTACCCATGATACAAGGCGGGTGTCACAACCATTGAAGAGCCTAGTGGAGGGCCTAGTGGTTGTGACACCCGCCTTTCTACCGTGTGTACACGGGTAGAACAACACGGGTAGCCACTACACGGTTAGCCATTAGTACAACAAGTAATTGAGGGAACCATGTCAAAGCGTTGTTACGGGTAAGCGAATGAGGAAAAGATAGACAGAAAGAGAAAGACAAAGAAAAAATAGAGAAAGGAAAAGAAGTCTAGAACTCAGAAAGAAATATACAGACAGACAGATATAGATGAAAAAAGAGATGCATACAAAGAGAGTCTGAACTTGCATTTAGTGTCCCTGCAATCTTGTAGCTTCATTTCGACTTAATTGGCTGTCTCTGTGCCTAACTGATTGATTGATTGCATAACTGAATCTGTGCCTAACTGATTGTTTGAACCATTAGTTGGAGGTTGCAGATTCGGTCCTTACCAGCTGAAAGTTATCTTTCTAGTCACTTCTTTCTTCACATTTACAATAGAATTACTTCGAATAACATCCCACGTGCTTTCCTTGACATCATTGGCTGTTGGTCCTCATTGTTATTGCGTCTGGCGTATAGCAAGCGAGCCCCTGAATTTACACTTACTTCATATAACCATAGGCTAGTATTGGCTGGTGTAATCACCAAGCAAGGCCACCCAACTTCATTGAATTCTCGTGCTTTGCCCCAACAGTGCAAGGCTGCCCTGATTTTCTTAGTTGTTTCTCCATGCGCACGTGAAAAACTCGCATGGATATTTACTACATGGATTTGCAACAACTTTGGCATATCCATGCTAAGTGGCCGGAAGCTTTCATTAACAGGGTTTTGCTTTCCTAAATGAATGATCGCGAAATTAGGGCCGATTTGAAGAAGTCACTTTGCAGGTACTAATGAACAAGCGTGAGAGAAAACCGCGAATCATTAAGGGTCTTTGGTATCATTTACCGAACCGCTCGGGGTCGATGCGTTCCCCCCCAAGGAGAGCAAGACGTCAGTATAATGGTGCAATCATTAGGAAAGCGACAGCAGTAGACACCACACTTTTTGGGAGGCGTGGGGATCTCGCGGGCTTTCCTTAAGAAAAGTATGGCAGTGGTGTAATTGGGTCGCAGGGGCGGGAGAATACGGCAACCACACAGTCGTTCAATGATTTCTCTTTGCCGTGTACTGCACGAAATTGTTTAGCACATGATTGTATCGCTGATTTACTATACATGCCATTAAAAAGTATCTTAAGTCACAATTTTTTCATCAATAATCTCGCTATCAGATACTACAGCCGGCCACCGATATGTCATGTTTTTTTTGTTTTTTTTCACGTATTATTTTTATCCTGTGCACTTGATTTGCTCAAGCCTAGGATACAATAGCGTATTTCATTTTTCGCTCATGCTCGTCCAATAAAACATGATTATGAGTGACGGCGTAGCGGAGGGTTCTGGAAATTTCGAACATCGGGTGTCCTTAAACGTGCACCTAAATCTAAGTACGTGGGCCTCAGACACTTCCGCCTCCATCAAAGTGTGGTCTCCATCCGACATTCCATTCCGCAACCTTTAGGTCAGCAGTCGAGCCCTATAGCGATTGTTGATTATGAATCAAGTACATGTAAGCGCCAAAGATGAGGTGAGTGAGGTCAAAAGCACCCGTATGGTCATAGCTACCTGCGGGAACAAGCTTGTAATGACAGTACAGAATAAGCAGGGTTGCGACGAAAAACCTCACGACACGCTAGTACAAAAGGGGAAGGGGGTAAAAGTGGTGAAGTCACAGCCTGTCAGTAACAAGGACTCCCGTTTGTTAACCTTGCATCCGGTGAACGAGTCAAAACTGGAAATGGCGAGGATGAAAGACTATGCATGGGAGACGAAACTCATTGGCTAGGGACCAGGTACGAAAAGTTTTTTACTGATTGTTCTTCATGACAAAGTGATTTATCTCGTTTACGTAATCCACAGCGAAGCTCCATGTGACTAAGCTTCGTGGTTTTGTGTCGCCATCCGTCTGCAACAAGGGGCTGATTTCATCTGTCTCTTCGAAACGCTCCAGCATGATCAAATGAAATAAGCAGCTGCTGCACCCTGTCATCCAGGATACGCATGCGCCTGCAGGCCACAGAAAGTAACTAATAAAGAATAAATTGGCCCAACGCCTATATAATTGTATACAATAAGCCTTATATTATCCCAATAATTTTTTCCAAGCAGTTCACTCGTGTTTAAGGTTGAAGACTACTTTAGTTTTGTTAGCCTATGCTTGTTTTTATAAGCTGGCTTACCCACATTCAGGAAACAGTGAAGCCTACTCAAAGAAAAAAAAAACAGCCTGTCACGTTGCTGCATATTCGCTTACATCAGCGCAGCTGCTCAGTATGCACACTCCCTTTGTGATGTGAAGTTACTGTAGCATGAGCTCGTATAGTCAGCACTCCAGAAGAAAAATGCACCAATGAGGAAAGACGAAGGAAACAGCAACGTGAATGTCAACGATGCCAGTGGATGGTGCACACCAATGAAGGCCCTATACGAAATGCAAAACACACATGGTTAGCGAGACAAAATGACGTTTGTGTAGAAGCGGAGGACACGGCCTCTTGGGTAGGCTTTGCGAACACATGTTGCTCCTAAGTGCACCTCGATCATGGAGCCATCATCAAAATGTCTTTGCAGACCCTGCACTGCTTTTTGAACGTCGGCGGACGTGCTCGCTAAGTGACGTTTGATACCAAACTGACCTGCTACATGTCACCTACGTCCAGTGTAATAAATACCTTTAGCAGAATGTGACTCCCGGTGAGTTGGAGCGTAGATTAACGTCAAAATTGTAGGAACTGAGTACCAGGAGAGAAATGAGAGTAGATTCTGTCTTCTCTAGATTTAAATGCAAGTGTTTCTTAGCAAACTTCGGCGACTTTCAATCTATCTATCTATCTATCTATCTATCTATCTATCTATCTATCTATCTATCTATCTATCTATCTATCTATCTATCTATCTATCTATCTATCTATCTATCTATCTATCTATCTATCTAGCCGCTTACGTTTGGGGGCTCTCGTGGTCAAACCCTTAACTTGGCGTTAACCAAAATAAGCATGGGATGGTAAGATGGTTTGACGAATAAGACGCGCTGGTCAAGACATGAATAACGTCACAATCCCGTCGCGTACGTCAAACACTTGCCGCCAGACAGCGGCACGTACCCATGGGTGGGTCTGTGCCGCTGGTGTGCGAGTATCGGCAACAGGTGATAGACACTTAGTATCTACCCAGGAACGACGAGAACACACATGGGCAATTTTAACGCGTGAGCGCTAAGCAATACCCTGCATCGGTAGCGTCGACCCAACCAAGGCTTAGAATAATGTCAGGGTTAAGAAAAACCTTACAGGCAGTGTTGACCCGCCGACGAATGCTCATATAAATTTGAGGGTCCAAGCAGGAATCTAACCTAAGCATTCTGCATGCTAGTCAAGCATTCTACCACATAGCTACGCCAAGTCTTGGAACTACTTTTCAAATAATTGATTGATTTGTGGGGTTTAACGTCCCAAAACCACCATTTGATTATGAGAGACGCCGTAGTGGAGGGCTCCGGAAATTTTGACCACCTGGGGTTCTTTAACGTGCACCCAAATCTGAGTACACGGGCCTACAACATTTCCGCCTCCATCAGAAATGCAGCCGCCGCAGCCGGGAATCGAACCCGCGACCTGCGGGTCAGCAGCCGAGTACCTTAGCCACTAGACCACCGCGGCGGGGCTACTTTTCAAATAGATGCTAACCTCTGTGAAACGTCAATAGTGGTTGCAGTGCTGCCTATAGACCCAATTTTATAAACATTACATATGTACGTCTTCGATACAGCCGTCACGTCGAGTTAACATTCATTGTGGTTAAGTGCCATGCGCTGAAGTTGATTTATGTAGCTGTGCCCAGGGCCAGCATCTTCGCGAGCATCAGCGCATGTTACAGTTAACATCATTACGCGTGTACAAACAACTGGTTATATAAAGATATGCAACTCAACATATGTCAGTGCGTGCAACAATTGTACATATATTAAGCATACTTTCATAACGTGTCGCTCAATAGAAAAAATTGCAACACGGTCAACTTCCCTCCGCATGCTTCGCGTAACGTGGATTCCCAGCTACGTGGGATCTGCCGAATTTTTCTATCTATCTATCTATCTATCTATCTATCTATCTATCTATCTATCTATCTATCTATCTATCTATCTATCTATCTATCTATCTGCTTATGTGTGGGTGCTTTCGTGGTCGACCCTATAACTTGGCGTGAACCCCAGTTAGCATAAGATAAGACAGATAAGATGAGATAAGATAAGATAAGGAGATAATATAGTTCGACAAATATGATGCGCTGGTCAAGACATGAATAATGCCACAATCCCGTCGCCTCCGTTGTTAAACGCTTCCCGCCATGCAGTGGAACATAACCACGGGCTGGTATGTGCCGCTGGTATGCGGGTATGTGCCACAGGTGATTGACACATGGTATCTACCCAGGAACGACGTGAACACACACGCGCAATTTTATCGCGTGAGCGTTAAGCAATACCAGACATCAGTAGCGTCGACCCAACGATGGCATGAAATAAATGCCAATGTTAAAACAAAAACCTTACATAGACAGCTTTGCCCCCCCCCCCCCGATGAATGCAAAAATAAACGTCAGTGCCCAAGCAGGAATCAAACAGCCACAGAGCAATGCCAGGCTTCGGAACTACTTTTGAAATGGATGCTAACTTCGTCAAAGTCAATAGTGGTTGCAGTAATGTCTACCCAATTTTATAAACATTACATACGTACTCCTTTGATACAGCCGTCAAGTAGGGTTAACGGAAATGGTGATTAGTTGCCATGTACTGAAGTTAATTTTGTAGCAGTGTCCACAGCCAGCATCCTCGCGAGCATCAGCGCTTCATATGAGCTTCTGGTGTTGCTAATACGCATGTTCCAGTTGGCATTGAAAGAAAGAAGTGTCTCTTTAGAAGAACGCTTGTTTCTGCGCTCTGTTTTATTTTAGTGAAATCATCGGTCTTTTGAGGTGCCTCGCCTCCCCGTCTTGCGGTGATGACCATAGAGCATGCCAGAGGCCCGCCCGGTCACAGGTCCTCACACCCGTCAACCACAAGGAAGCGAGCTGGCTCTCCCAGTGACACTGAGGACACCGATCTCTATTCTATGTCGGAAGACGACACATCCGATGGCAGCTTTATACCTGTCCGGGGTAAGAGGGCGAAGAGAAGGAGGGGCAAATACAGCAGCATCAGCTCCTGCAAGCACAGCGACTGTGCAGTCAAGGCCTGCGCGCTGGCCGCACGTCATCTTCTTCATGCCCGAAGATCCATCAAGCAACCTACGGCTTCTGAACAGGCAAGCCCTTTCCGTTGCTCTCAAATGTGCGGTGCCACATCAAATTAAGGACGTACGAGTAAACCCAAGGAAGAACATTCTCGCCATAGACGTGCACGATGTGAGTGCGCTAGGACAGCTGCAGCAAATGACTGAGCTAGGTGGCTTTAAAATGCGCCCCTTTATCCGGATTGATGACAAATCAATTGCCGGTGTAATTTATGACATCGACATTGCCATTCCTAATGCTGACTTGTCTACCCTCATCAAGCCTGCAAACGAGGGAACTGTCATTACGAAAGTGTGGCGCCTTGGAAATACGCGCTGCGTAAAAGTGTTTTTCAAGGGAGATTGCATACCGTTCCATGTTAAAGTTGGACATTTTCGACATCCGGTTCGACCATTCATCCAAAAGCCACTTCAATGTCATCAGTGCTTCAGGCTAGGACACGTCAAGGGCGTATGCCCCAACTTACGACTGTGTCCCCACTGCGCTGAACCTCATGCTGAAGACGCCTGTCGGGCGACTACTCTGAAGTGCGCCAACCGCAGTGGTCCTCATGCTGCCTCGTCGAAAGACTGTCCTCGAATCCAAAAGGAGCGCGTGGTTCTCAGACAAATGGCCCGAGACAACTCGACACACAGGGAGGCAGCCGAAGTAGTCCGGCGTTGGCGTCGACGTCGGCATCACCGAAAGTCTTCAAAGAAGGCACATTCCCGAGACGCTCCTTCCCACTCTTTAGCGGTGCCATCCAGTAGCGCCGCGAAAGGGCCCACCACTTCTACGAAAGAAACAGAGAAGCCTCCTTCTCTGGAGGAATGGAACACGCTCCCGACGCGCTCTTCTGACAAGGAACCTCTGCAGGTTGTGGCCACACAAGAGCCGTCTCCAACCATGGAAGATTTGCCTAAAACTGATCGTTAAGTGATCTCGGTGCTGCGTTCCCTTATAGAAGCCACCCGAGCGATATTAGTTGACATGAACGCACCATCTGCTCGAAGGGCACTTGGACTACTGGACGCCCTAAGCCCAGTGCTTGAATCTCTCAACTAGGAAGATGGCTACTCACACCTCAACATTTCGTAAGGAAGTCAAGGCTGCATCCGTCATCCAATGGAACGCCAGAGGACTAAAATCCCGCCTTTCAGATTTTCGTTAGTTTGTGTTTGCCAACGTGTTTCCAATCATCGTCATTTGTGAACCCAATTTGTCGAAACCAATAAGACTATCGGGGTACGAAGCTGTCATGTCTTCAACGAAAGGTGCGTGCAGTAAAATCATCGTCTTTGTTCGTCGTGAACTGACGTATGTTGTGCAACCAATTGCACCTTACGATGACAATCCGTATGTCTGCATCACTGTGAAAAAGAACAAACTCGTGTTTACTCTCATAGGCGTTTATATATCGCCGTCGAATAATCTCGATTCCAGGAGATTAGCGGATATTTTGAGAGTGTGTCCTGCACCATGGGTCCTCATAGGTGATTTTAATGCGCACAATCACGCATGGGGAAGTACGCGGACAAATGCAAGAGGACGCAGGTTAGCAAACGTCGCCTACAACTATGGCCTTACTCTCCTGAACGACGGCAGCCCCACTTTTCTTCGAGGGGGGACATACGGCAGCTGCCTCGACCTTGCCTTTGTCTCCAACTCCCTCGCGAGATACGTCAAGTGGTTTCCAGATGTTGAGACACGAGGAAGTGATCACATTCCAATCTACCTTAACATCAAAGGCTTGTCTAGTCATGGTCCACGGACGACCACTCGAGCAGTCCAATGGACCAACTTCAAATCTGACATGGGAGGTGCTTGCAGCGATGGCCTATGATCTGGGTTAGAGGAAACAATTAGGAGCACAAAGCAAAACACCACTCGCACGGTGACGATATCTTCCCCACGAAATGACTTTGATATAGAATTGGAGCGACTCCGAGCACTGTGACGCCGGGCGGAGCGTCGGTATCGGCATACAAAATCAATTCACGATCTTAGGGCAGCCAGGAGGATGCAAAAGAAGATTCGGCGTCGCATGGATATATTAGCGTCGGAATGATGGACAACGTTTCGCCAGTCACTAGACCCTCGCAAGCCACTCTCACACATTTGGAAAACTGTGCAAGGTCTTCATTACCCTACGGAACAGCGCTTTTCATTCAAAGCGCTCGCGCTATTTCAAAGGAGGCAAGACATCGATGTCACAGAAGATTTCTGTGCGCAGATCGCCAACCAAGTCACTCGTCCAGATTCTCCAGTGAGAGGTGACGTCCCCCGTTCCCGTGACTACCACATGGACCTCCTTTTTACAATGGAGGAGCTCGAGGCGGCACTAACTCTCTGCAGGCGTTCAACTTCTCCGGGCCCAGATGGTATTCCGTACCGAGCCTTGTGCAACCTTGGGGAAGGTGCAAGGAGAGAACTGTTGAGCATCTACAACATCTCGTGGCAGGGTGGCAATGTTCCTGATGACTGGAAAGTAAGCGGCTTGTTACCCATCTTGAAGCAGGGCAAATCCCCACTCGAACTCACCTCATACCGCCCAATAGCACTGGCCAGCTGCGTAGGGAAGATAATGGAATGGATGATACTAGGCCGCCTGGAGTGGTATCTTGAATACTACAAGATTTATCCGAATTCAATGGCTAGTTTCCGACGTGACCGCTCTTCTATTGACAATGCCGTTGATCTAGTTTCGTACATGCAGCGCGAAAGATCCCGTAAGCGACTATCTGCAGCTTTGTTTCTAGATGTGAAAGGCGCTTATGATAATGTACTACACGAAGCCATTTTGAATTCTCTTGCGGTGATTGGCCTTGGTGGTCGAGTCTTTCGGTGGATTTCGAGTTACCTGGCTGCAATATCATTCTTTGTATTAACAGAAGATGGCCCAACTACGCGACGCTATACTTCCAGGGGTGTTTTTCAAGGCGGAGTTCTTAGCCCGACGCTATTCAATCTTGCACTAATTGGCCTTGCGGAATACTTGCCAAGCACCATTGAAATCTCAATATACGCAGACGACATCTGTGTCTGGCTATCTGCAGTCACACGTCCTCAGATACGTTCCCAGCTTCAAAAAGCAGAACTATGATTACCAACTACTTGTTCAAACAAGGTCTCAGCATATCACCAGAAAAAATGCGCGCTGCATGGTGGCTTTCACTCGCAAAGCAATAACCCCTTATGTCATCTCAATCTGCGGGCGACCGATTTCTTACGCCAAAACCCACCGGTTTCTGGGCTTCATTATTGATAGGGACCTCTATTGGAGTCCGCATGTGACCTATATGAAGAAGCGCCTGACCGCTATTTCCCAACTGTTCAAGTTCCTGGCAGGAAAGACGTGGGGGATGTCAGTAGACGCAATGATGGAGCTCTACAGGGCCCTGTTTCTCGGTTTTCTCAGATATATCTTGCCCGTGCTTAGCAATACCTGCAAGACCAATGTTCGTGTTTTACAGGCAGTACAAGCCCAAGCGCTGAGAGTGTGCCTCGGTCTGCCCAGATGTACGTCAACAGAAGCAACAATTGCAATTGCTGGTGACTATCCGATACAAACTCACATTGTTGTAGAAGTCCTGAGAACGCACATGAGACACTTCGCACGTGCTCCCTGCCATCACCTTGCACTGTTGCCTTCAGAGAGGCGCCAAGCATCGTTCGCCAAAATGATTGTGAAATACAACGATAAACTGATAAACTTCCCTCGGGCTTCACTCCTGCATCTAAACCATCCATACCACCTTGGTGTCTTATTCGACCCACAGTGCATCTTAGTGTACCAGGGATCCGGAGGAAATCTGAGCTTTCGTCGCCTGTGCTGAAACAACTGTCTCTTCTTCTTTTGCACGAGAAATATTCAGACAGCATACATGTATACACCGATGGTTCCACAAACCACCAGTGTTCGTAGGGGCAGTAGTTATCCCAGCAAGAGGTGTTACCATCAGCTTTAGGACTGACCACTCCACGGCATCTACAGCAGCGGAACTAGCTGCTTTGCGCACTGCACTTTGTGTGGTCAATCGGGAACCACCGCAACAATGGTCAATTTTCAGCGACTCAAGGGCTGCCCTACAATCTGTGCTCTCAGCACTGCGTCGCGGCCCGTGCGAACAGCTTGTTTTCGAAATTCGATGCCTTCTCCACACTTTACTCGAGAAAGGGCATCATGTGACGCTTCAATGGCTGCCAAGTCACGGCAGCATCATAGGGAACGAACATGCTGATACTGCCGCGCGGGCAGCCCTTGAAGGAACACGAGAAGCCATACCACTTTCGAGGACCGATGCTGCCAGTAATTTTCGATGACTTGCGCGTGAAATCACGTTTTCACTATGGTGCCCACCAAGCATCGATACGAATCGTCAACACCACCTGTCCTCTTTGATGGCTCTCCGCATGCCCACTGGACTCGACCGTAGAGAAGCCAGCCTTCTTCACCGCTTATGGCTGGGAATGGCATTTACAAAATCTTACTTCTTTGTCATAGGAATGGCCAACAACGCTCTCTGTGATGCCTGTCATTGCGAAGAGACGCTACACCACATCCTGTGTGACTGTCCATTGTATGAAATCCAGAGACAGTCACTGGCGTCCGCTTTTGCGCGCATCGACAACAGCCAAATGTCTGTGGACACTATTCTGTCAAGTGCCCGAGAGAAGACATTGCAACAGAAGGCGACGAAAGCTCTATTGAAATTCCTACGTGACACCGACTTGAACAAGCGACTGTAACAGCAATATCACACACCGCGAAAAACAAGACTGGACTATGACTGAGTGTGCGTGCGTGTGCTGCCGAATGTGTTGTTTCTCTCTTCCCTTTCTGCTCTCTTTCATCTCCCCCATCCCTCGCCCATGCGCAGGGTAGCAAACCGGCTGCCTATAGGCTGGTTAACCTCCTTGCCTTTCTTTTCCCTCTATTTTCCTTCCTTCCTTCCTTCCAGTTGGCATCATCGCTCAAGTGCAAACAACTGCTTATATAAACAAGTGCGACGCTTCAAGATATGTTTGCGCGCGTAACATTTGTACATATATTCAGCGTCATTTCATGACGCGTTGCTCAATAAAAAAAATTGAAGCACTGTCACCACCTTTCCGCATGTTTCACATAACGTCGATTCCCGTGTACGTGGAATCCGCGGAATTTTTATGAGGTAAATCTGAACGGTTCAAAGCAGCTTCGTCTTCTTTTCCTTTGAAAAGAAGCATTTATTTACGGTCTCCCGAATAAATGTATGAATTATTGCATGGTGATCGTGCAAAAAACTACATGTTGGATGCGCTTGCGAAACCGAAATTGGACAAAAATAAAAAAAAAAATTGCCCGCAGCTTCCCTCGGGGGAACACTGAGGAGGATGCGGAAGCATGTAATTGGTTAACGGGTGTTAAATTGCGACTTACTTGGGTCGATGGCTAAATTGGTTAACGTGGTTGTGAAATGGGGTGTTAAATGAGTGAACACGTACGGCACGTATGCGAAAGGGCGGTGTTTTATTTATTGCGATGAACCAACGGACGAGCGGCAACTGAGCGAGCGAGCGCCGACCTTGAGTATATATACAGCGCGACGGTGCATGCGCTGTCAGCTGTCGAATGTTCTCGAAGGAGAAGCGCGCGCGCGGCACAGATGGCGACGGCGCATGCGCTGTCAGCTGTCGAATGTTCTTGAAGGAGAAGCGCGCGCGGCACAGATGGTGGGCGACGGCGCGACGGCGCATGCGCGCGCGTCAGCTGTCGAATGTTCGAGAAGCGGTGCGGACGGCGTGGACGGCGCACTACAAGGCGCGAGTATAAGATGCTTCCGCATCTAATATGTTGAACGATTTTGAGTACTTCGTACTCAACTATGGGAGAGCACTGAGCCGTCCCGCTAAAACAGTTTAGTGGCTGGTAACAGAGTTAGACACATGCCTGAATACACAGGCATGGTTCAGTGTGCACCGACGCTCGCGTAGGTTTTAAATAGCTAACTTTACCGTACAAGCTCATGTTTGTGTTACTGGTTTCCGTACCAATACTTTACCTTCCTGGTGCATTTAATGTGAAACTTTGACCGTTTTAACTCGGACACATGTATGCTTTTGAAGTGCAACAAATAACCTTATACTTGATGAACGCGTGAATATTGCAGTAGCAGAGAACGAGTGATTATTGTATCAGACGTAATGAATTAGCTCAACTAAGGCGGTGCGGACGGCGCGGACGGCGCGGACGGCGCACTACAAGGCGCGAGTATAAGATGCTTCCGCATCTAAAACGGACTACTTGGCGTAGTAACACATGCGCATAAGCTCTGCCCACGCAGTTTTGGCTATGCTGCCACAGAAAGTTGTTGCCTAGTACAATAATGTACAGGAGGGAATTCTGGAGCTAACGTCTGCACAGCTGCAACGCATCGAGCTTCAGCCAGCATGGGCATGATAGTACTTGGATTTGTTCAAGTTTTCTTTTATCGGTTCCATTCGGCTTCTTGTGGCCTGCAACCACTTTGTGGCAAGATGAAGTTCAGAAAATCCCAGCATATTCACGGAGTGCATGAAGATGAGTGGGGGGAAGCAACCATGCTTGCATTCACCCTTGCATCCGTCGCTTCGTCCGTGCATCTGTCTGTCTCTCTGTCCGTGCGTCTGTCCATCCGTCCTTCCATCTAGTGAGCACTCAAAGTATTATCATCTCGCATATTTTCATCATATAGGAGTACCACCAACCAGCAAACATTCCAAGGACTAAACGAGATGTGGCATGGCCGGCCTACAGGAGCGGCACGCGCGTATTTTCTTCCGGCCTGCGCTTCGTGTCTAGTTCCCACATTCCCATGCAAGGTTGTGTAAGGACAAGAATGCTCTATAAACTTGTTTTATATCGTGTATACATATATATACAACGTATGAATTTGTAAGTTGCTAATCAGTTGCATTTATTGTATCGTTATTGATGGAGTTTTTATTTCTCTATCGTAATATTGTATTCTCTTCTCCCCCCTCACCCACTTCAATGTCATTATGTGCTTTGAGTACTGTGATGACCGGTTAAATAAATAAATAAATAAATAAATAAATAAATAATTCTATTAAGTAAAAAACAAATAAAAGGACAAATAAATAAATAGGTGAATGTCTATTTAATAAATTCAACCTACAATCCTACTTTGTTCTAACCCTCGAGGGAACATTTCAGTTGGTATAAGAGCGTGCCCCGTGCCTCTTACTATTCCCTTAAAGAGATAGAAATGTATTTACCGAGCAGTGGAGAGAGCCCCATCACACAATAAGGGAACTTAGAAACAACGCGCTGCGAACGAAACGTACGGCTGAAGCTAGACAGCTTCCTCTGGCGTGGGAGCACCGGCATTTAAAGATCAGAGAGTCAAACTTCTCTGATAACTAAGCTTCAACCGAGCTATCCAATGGTAATATAGTATGGCTTGTTTGTTTTTGTTTTGCCTCCCTGATCGAGCGGTGAACAATGGAACAAGTTACGCCACGCGGTTTGTACAGGCAGTGGCTGCAAGCCAGGCGTGACTACGCCTACTGAATAGTCGAGCTGATACGCCGAGCTACGCTCGGTGCGCATCGCAGACAAAGGAGGCCTCTCTGGTAATTTCACTCACGACTTGTGCGTGCCCGCTGCACGACACAATGATGAAATGGAGCCACCGTCCGCGCCGTGGCTATGTATGGCAGCATATCGACGTGGACGAGAGCGGACTAATGTAACTTTGAGTAATTGCGAAGGTTGCGGAGACGGAGCGGAAACATCAGTGACCGGCGAACTGCTGTGCACGTAAATGCAGCCAGAATTGATGTTTATGCCAAAGGAAACCCTGATAGACAATGGTTTCTGAGTCTCTTGCATTCTCAATATTCTGGGCGAATCAAGAGCACACCCCTTTCTAACGCTGCGGACAACGATATACCCGATGCTCTAACTAATCCATTGTCTCACAGAAAGACGGCTTACTGGAACCATTTCTACTTGTGTTGAAATATGTTCGCCGAAAGCTCTCGAATGGCAAGTTTGCCTGCTTTAAACAAAATATGTATCTTTGGAAAAAACCTTAAAAACATGCCGAAAAGGGTTTGCAGTCATTCAACCGAAGAAAACGTTAATTTTCGATGATTGAAGGCCTGTGAAAATGTCCTCATGAACCAAGAAGAGGAATCACCGGGCGCAACCTTATTGGAGTAGCATGAGGCACATACAGAAAAAAAAATTGCCCGCAGCTTCCCTCGGGGAACACTGAGGAGGATGCGGAGCATATAATTGGTTAACGGGGTGTTAAAGTGCGACTTACTTGGGTCGATGGCTGAATTGGTTAACGTGGTTGTGAAATTGGGTGTTAAATTGCGACTTACTTGGGTCGATGGCTAAATTGGTTAACGTGGTTGTAGGAGGGGGTGTTAAATGAGTGAACACGTACACACGTATGCGAAAGGACGGCGCTGGTCGAAGGGACGTCGATCATTGTGTTTGTGGATTCGTTGGAATTCATTTCACCGCGACCTTGGACGTCGACGCGCCGTACAAACCAACCGACGAGCGGCAACTGAGCGAGCGAGCGCCGACCTTGAGTATATATACAGCGCGACGGCGCATGCACTGTCAGCTGTTGAATGTTCTCGAAGGAGAAGCGCGCGCGTGGCACAGATGGCGACGGCGCGACGGCGCATGCGCTGTCAGCTGTCGAATGTTCTCGAAGGAGAAGCGCGCGTGGCACAGATGGTGGGCGACGGCGCGACGGCGCATGCGCGCGCGTCAGCTGTCGAATGTTCGAGAAGCGGTGCGGACGGCGCGGACGGCGCACTACAAGGCGCGAGTATAAGATGCTTCCGCATCTAAAAGGCCGAACAAAGCAGACGGCAAGTTACTCGCTTTGTGTCAGTTTGATTGTATAGGCGATTAAGGTAATGAAAGCAAAGTGGTTGGTATAACTGCTTTCTGTGAGATACCACACGCACCTCTATCCCCACCTGTTCATGTTATGCTCTCACCAAATGAGTGACATTACGATGCTTTCCGTCGAATTTCCAGTGTATTACACTTTTGTTGTACTCAGATGTCGACCATCACAACATATTAAGCAAAACTCTCTAAATAGTTCTATGCCTAATGGAGTTATGCAGGTAAACATGTAAACGTAAAGTGCAAAAGACGAATTAAACAGAGGCGATGTCCGAGGCAAGTCGAAACACAAATGGCCGCTTTGCCGGCCGAAGACTTATCGTCTTTCGACGACATTTGCAACGAAGTGCACAAACACGGGGCCATTTGTTTCAACATTTCAAGCAAACAGACGCACTGACTTCGGAATGCCGTAATTACCAACATTGTCAAATTCGGCCATGCACCAAGCCACGCGTGCACCCCAAATTACAGGAAGCAATTTTTTCTCCTCTGTGCACCTCTCGGCAGTGTCCAGCCCCTGAGTGTTTGCCACACTGTCGACATTTTCGTCAGCTTGTTTGCACGTCCATTATTCCACCTCGCGCGATAAAGAAAATCACTCGAATTCGAAGAGAGGTGAGCTGATGAACAGTGCACTACGAAGGAAAATGCGAAACAAGTGAGGGCCACCTTGGTACAACCAAACTTATGTAACTGCGCTGTTACGGCATCGTTTTGAAAAATTCTGATGACTACGTCTTCGTTGTGGATTCGAGCACAACTGCAACACCACAACTTCGGGGTGGTATACGGGCCCTTTTACAGTCAGTCTTTGAGCTGCTTGTTTTAATTTTTTTTACATAACGCGAAAGGCGATACGGGCAATTACTCTTACCCTTTCATTATGGTTCAATTCAACGCTTCTTTGCTGAAAGTAATACTGCTTCCTGACTCAATTTACTTCTGCCACCACTTCAACAAACAACACATTATTAGGAAAATCGGGCGAATTGTGGCGAATGATTTGCGCGATAAGCATTGTCGTGAAATCAGAAAGTATCACATATTTCAATAATATTCCAAAAATATATTCTTGTAATGCTATTTTTAGAATACTTTTATGACAATGTTCTAGAACGCTGCCTAAATGCATCTTGAACCCGAAAAGGAAGCCTTTGAATGTTCGGAACACATAGAATCACGTCACCTTTGTTTTTATTTTTTATTTATTTTACAACATACTGCGGTCTTGAAAAGACCAAGCAGGAGAGGCACAAAAATTAAGTTGAAAACACTCGTAAGCGTGATAGATGAATTATGTGCACAAAATACAAGAAGATAAGTACATTATACAAAGATATATAGATGAGCTTAAACACAGGTTAATACGACCTTCAGAACAATGGAGATGGGTATATCTCCCTATTATACATTCACAATTGCGATAAACAGTAAAGCAAAAGTATATACTGGAAAAAATGGTCCTTGCCTCCCAGACAATGTTGTCGATCACACGTATGTTTTCGTTTTATTCACGGCGCCATTTACAGTTTTAACGAAGCTGCTTCTGTTAGCCAACTCTAGGAAAAAGAAGCAACTATGAAAAAAAAGAGAGGGGGGCGTCATAATGAAAAGAGGAGTAGAAGAACGCGAGCCGTTGAGACATGGATTTCTTGTGATATAGTAGGAAGTGCCTTTCGTATATGTGTAAATATTGTAAGTAAACACAGTGTGCTTTTAGGGGCGAAGCTCCTTACGCTGTGAGTCATACGTCCCGTGTCGTCATAGTAGCCACACGGGGGAAGAAGGATCATCATGCACGCTTCTTGACCTTGAGAACGTTTAGATGCGAAGCAGTTTTTTGACTGGCCTGTATAACACTGTCCCTCCGTCCACACCACTTCCCTCACCGCAGGTGTTGGAGTGATGCCTAAAATCCCAGAAAATAGCGATGCCAAGTAGTTCCCGCCCACCTAGCAGTGCGTGGTGACGTCTCTCTCTCTCTCTCTCGCCTGCCGTGCACTCGCCACGAGTCGGCTCTCTCTCGCTTCACCCTCTCCACCGCTCGCAACGCTCGAGCCCACTCCTCGTGTGGGCATCATCTCACCCGCACCACATCTCTCCGTCTGTGGGCGAGCAGACACCGCGCGCCGGTGGTTGGGATTCCGTCGCGGCATGCTTCCCGCTAGTCTGCGCGTACCTTTCCCTGCTGTCGCCGAAGTTGTGAGGGTTAGCGAAGCTGATCGCTTTCGTGAATGGCGACGTCAACACTGACGAGCCGCGAGCCAGGGAAGCCGAACGCAAGCGTTGGCAGTGGAAGACCAGCGACATCGACGAGGTGTGAGTCAAGAACACCGATTGCGTTCGAGAACACGGACGATGCGCGGGTAACACCGACGAGACGTGAGCCAAGGAAGCCCAGCGCAGGAGTTTTCAACGCATCCCGTCTCTCGTGTCTTTGTGTTTCAAATAAACGTTTACTGGAGTAAACGCTACACCGAGTTTCGCTTCAAACCGCCCTTCCAGCACCCGCGTCGACGCCCGTTCCAGCCGGGTAAACCGCCGCGTGCACCACTGTTGGTTAACATCCCATCAGGGTTCCCTTCGGAAAGATGGTCGATAGTTCTCTTTTTATCTTCTTCCAACGCATGGGTTTTAAGTGTTATCACGCACGCGCGCCCAAGACAGGTCGCGCGTTTCAGCGATGGTCCCAGTAACTGCCGCACGCTCAATGCTCAAATCAGCAAATGGCGTGGTACTGGGCTACGACGCACTGATTTCTGAATATAGTGCATCATTTATTGAAAGAGTAGACATCAATTTTCAAAAGAGCTAGACAGTTTATTGTAAATTTCTGACCGCGTGCCATGCCACAATGTTTGACTCGCGTGTTCTCGAAAGCCTCGGCTACCGAGAACACACGAGTCAACACACACATATACGCTACCCACACACGGCTACCCACACACATATACGCTTTTCAATGGAGGAACTACTGGGCATTTTGCCATCCATTGAAAAACGGCAGCATGTGCTCCAAAACTTAGCGCTGTGAAGAAAGAGCGTTCAACCAAATATAGATTCTCGTGGCTAACGACGAGCGTGTTTAGTCAGAAAACAAAAGTATAGATAGGGAAGCCTGATATGTCAGTGTTAGCGTATTTGTCCATAATTCAATTTGCGCGTTTGCCAATGTATTCGAAGTCAATATGCTGTGCGACTCTGAAATAACTTGGTTGTTTGGTGTTTTTAGTGAAGTTGCACCGGCTTTTTCCTTACTATCTTTTTCCACAAGCATACAATGCAACTAAATACATTCTTGGACGGACAATTAGAAAATGTAAATTGGCATATTATTACAGATTCAAAAACGTATGTAGCAATAAAGATATGGTTGGGAGAGAAAAAATGTTTTGGTAAGTATTTTTTATTCCAGCCTTGTCTGTCAGGAACTCTTCGCGATTCGTGTATCAGTAAAATAAGCCTTTCAATAAACAAACATACAAAACTTCTTAACGCACAATGGGGTTTTCAGTTCCATGAGTCTTTTGTTTAGCAGCATTGTTGTTATAAAGACAATGACCACTGTTGCATAACGTGTTTGACGGAAACTTCTTCTGAGGCAAAGGACGTGGACAAGAGCTTCTTTTTGTATTTTGTGTAGTTCTTTACTTGATTAGACAGGGCTGTAGTCACATTGTCTATGCATCTTTTTGCAATCAGTATCCAAGACTTGTCATGCTTCACAATCAATCTCCCCCTTATTATGTGTACTCAGACAAAAAGAAAATTGCCCGCAGCTTCCCTCGGGGGAACACTGAGGAGGATGCGGAGCATTTAATTGGTTAACGGGGTGTTAAAGTGCGACTTACTTGGGTCGATGGCTAAATTGGTTAACGTGGTTGTGAAATGGGGTGTTAAATTGCGACTTACTTGGGTCGATGGCTAAATTGGTTAACGTGGTTGTAGGAGGGGGTGTTAAATGAGTGAACACGTACACACGTATGCGAAAGGGCGGCGCTGGTCGAAGGGACGTCGATCATTGTGTTTGTGGATTCGTTGGAATTCATTTCACCGCGACCTTGGACGTCGACGCGCCGTACAAACCAACCGACGAGCGGCAACTGAGCGAGCGAGCGCCGACCTTGAGTATATATACAGCACGACGGCGCATGCACTGTCAGCTGTTGAATGTTCTCGAAGCGCGACGCCACATGCGCGTCCACTGGAGAATCAGGAGAATTGTAGATGTCGAACGCGGTGTGTAGAGGAGGAAGGGTGCACAGATGGTGGAGGAGTGAAGCGCGCGTGGTGTGTAGAGGAGGAAGAGATGCACAGATGGTGGAAGAGTGGGCGACGGCGCGACGGCGCATGCGCGCGCGTCAGCTGTCGAATGTTCGAGAAGCGGTGTGGACGGCGCGGACGGCGCGGACGGCGCACTACAAGGCGCGAGTATAAGATGCTCCACATCTAAAAAAATGAGCTATTGTGCCACCTAATGATACAAGGTGAATGCACCCAAACATTCTCAAGAGTTGAGAGAAGCACGCATTGCTGGGCGAGCTGGTAATTCATCTCAACTGGCATCCAGGTGTCTTCCTATTGTGCTTCAATTTTTTCGTGCAACTCAGAATATTAGTTATGTTAACAATATTATGGCAGTTTTAACGTCCCAAATTATAATTTGATTATGAGGGATGCCACATTGAAATGCTCCGGAAACAAGATCATCAGATGTTCTGTAACAGGCACAGACATTGCAATGCACACGGGCATCTAGCAATCAAAATGCGAAAACTGCATCCGGGAAAGGCAGAGCAAAAATGCATTTACAAGACGTAAATAAGTATATCTCAAATGGTCACAGCACATGCTATTTTTCCTGTGGCCACAGGAAGCCATATTGGAGATGTATAACTCGACACTACGAGAGGAAACTGACCTTATTACATAAGAAATCTCAAGAAAAGTGAAATGGCACCGATCTATTGCTGGTATTTACAAAAAAGCGTGCAGTACTCGACCACAAGTCGAGTACTGCACGCACTTCTGTAAATACAAGTCGAGTACTGCACTCATCCAAACATGATAATCATGACGCGGAAGTCATTAACGATATTCTTTACCACTACCACGTAACGTTGTGATGATTTTAGAGTGACATATCAGCATTTCTCATTCGTGCTTCGCATATCCTCGATTCCCCCTGTACGTCGGATCTGCCAATTTTTCTCTCAATACCACTTTTGATGTGTACATCAGCTGCCCTGTACATTCCTTGGCATTACTGTCTGTTAGATGTCATTATTATTGTGTTAAAACACGGAAAAACGAGCCCTTAGGTATACACTTCTTTTCCTTATTTCACTAAAACGAGGGTCTCGTACTGGCAGACTTGGTGGCATTAGGTTGTATACGAGGGACTATTAATCAGCTGCCTGCTCATAATAAGTTCACTTGCTACGTGACGCCAAACATGCACATAAAAGAGTGTGTTCACACTCGTCGCTTGGCTTATAGATGGCGCTGACTGTCACTCCTACTTCTCAATTCCCATATAAACCCAAAAAGGTGGATGGAAGGAAGGCCGCTGTGGTAGCTCAGTGGTTAGAGCATTGAACGCGTTATTCGAAAGTCGTAGGTTCGATTCCTGCTCACGGCTGGTTATTTTTTTTATCCACTTTTCTTTCTTCTTATTTACATTCCATTGGTTTTAATAACTTCCCCTGTACATTCTTTGGCATTACTGTCTGTTTGTTCTCATTAATATTGCGTTAAAACACGGAAAAACGAGCCCTTAAGTTAAATATACACTTATTTTCCTTAAATAAATATATATATATATATATATATATATATATATATATATATATATATTCTCTGTTGTTTAATTACTCGAACTTTTTATTCTGCGATGCTAGAGATCCAAAAGGGCAGCTGTCGATTGCAAGTAACGGCCTCACGTTCGGGGTAGGAGTTGCGCACACCATCTCAGTTCAAAACATTCTTTGCCTTCTTATTTTTGCCGCACGCCTTTTTAGTAATCACAGAAGCGTGACGCATTTTATCGGATGCCTTCTATTATCCTGTGAGCCCCATTACCGCTGCTCATCTATTCAACGTTCAGTTCCTGCCATTTTAGTGCGTACATCCCTGAGCGCAAAAAACCTTAATCACAATGACATTTTCAGTTTGCCTCATTTTGCCTTAAAATCGCACGCATCACTTCTGCAAGATGTGCTCATATAACAACAAAAATCGTCTTGCTCAAAGCATCGGTCCGTTCTACGCCCTTTTTAATACCTAGGTATCCGCTATGTCTTTGAGCACGGCTTTTCAAAATGCCGAGTTTGGGCTTAGAGGCTTTCAGGTCATTTACACTGTCAGGCATGAAAATTAAACGCATGCGCCAGCTTTCGAGCAACAAAGCATGCCATCTTGACACAAGCAATGTTGTCAAATCATTGCTAAACTGGGCAACATAAAAGAAAGCAAAGGCAAGAACGTAAAGATTCCTAAATATACACTGCAGGGAACTCTGGCACTAATTTGTATGGTATCTTCAATGCATGGTGCTTCGGCGAGCATGGGAATGATAGGTAGTATACACGGATTTGTCTAATTTTCGTACTTCTGGCTTCATGTGTGTTCGCGCGGCTTAAAGCTGTTTTCTCACGAAAGAAAAATCAGCAAATGTTCAGTGGTTGCGCTTACCGCCTTATTCCTTTAGGCTTACCTTTTGAATTCGGGTCGCGAAGTTGAAAGGGTTCGTTTTTTCTTTCAAAACAGAACCGAAACACAGAAATAAACGAAGCCACAAGCACGATTCGCCTCCCGTAAGTACGAAGACTAGGCAAAGATGTGTTCTACCCATCATTTCCATGGTCGCTAAACGCTCACAGCGCCAGAGTCTCCGCTAGTTGATGTTAGGAAACTCTATGGGCAAGCGTGTTAAACAGCCTAGAAAAACTGATATGCTACCCTATCTTGAGCAAAGGGACGAATGCCGACTAACAAGTTACGATGTGCACAATCCTCTTACGTGATTCTGGTTGCATGCAGCAGCAAGCAGAGAGAGCTTTAACGATAGAGGTAGAAAAAAAATCACCACCCAAGGACTTCGTAGAAATTGTTAACCAGTGACACATTGCAACGTAAAATATTGCAGTAATAATGCGCTGTACAAGCGCCCCTTGCCAGTGGGCTTCAGAACTTGTGATTATCATAATGGTTTCTTAGCATAAAGCTGGTCACCCATTACGAAAGGCACACGCGCTACTGTGCATGTTCTCTTAAGGTCACGAAGTAGATGCTTAGCAAGTTCGAAATTGTTTCATGATCTATGTGTTAGAAGTATGCACCAAGAACACAATATGGCTATAACGTTCAACTCCTGAAGGCGAACCCTGGGGGTCCGATAATTTTTAGTTACATGTTCGTGCTTCTTAATGAGGTTTGTCACACGTTTAGCTAGCGTTTACCACATCGTTTATTTCAGATGCCGAACATTATGCCTCGCATGATTATGGTCATGAAGCAGTGTAATAGGTGGTTAAATGTATTTCAAAATGTGTTAATCACAGTAGTTGTTCTTGAACCACAGGTGGTCACAGACTTTGCAGCTGAAGCCCAAGTGCCATTTGACAAACACCCGGGAAATGCGCTATCGCAATCATCAAGTTGACGCTGTTGTGGTCTCAATGCTGTCTGCTCGGCCCGAGTCGTTGCAAGCGTTTGACGTCGCAAGCTAACTATGCAGCGTGGTTTGCAGCATCCGCCCGCCATGCTCCGGCGATTGCATTTCCGTTCGTGACTTGGCACAGCTTCAAAGGCTGCCAAATCTTCGGCACGCAGTTGCTGCAGGCACCCGGCCTCCCCGGCCTCTTTTTGTTGGCGTGCTGCACCATCGGCCCGGGGAACGCGAGCCTTCTCATTTTCAACTGTCGGCGCTCTTCTAAGGTTATCCTTGGCTTACTCCTGTGGAATCTCTAAGTATTAAGTGACTTGCAGGCTCAGCGCCAAGGTTGCGATAGCTTAGACGACGTCACTCACAGCACAGCCAATGGCCCGCGTGCTTGGGTACGATGCTGAGAACGAAGTAAATAATAAGCTTGCCGTCTTTGTGAAATACAAATTTGCTGATTGTAAAAAAACTGTCCTTAGTCAGCTTGACTAGCTTACATCCCGCCTCGCTTCGGTGTACTAGTGGCTAAGGTACTCGGCTGCTGACCCGCTGGTCGTGGGATCGAATCCTGGCTGCAGCGGCTGCATTCCTGAAGGAGGCAGAAATGTTGTAGGCCCGTGTGCTCAGATTTGGGTGCACGTTAAAGAGCTCCAGATGGTCGAAATTTCCGGAGCCCTCCACTATGGCGTCTTTCTTAATTATATGGCAATTTTGGGAGGTTCAACTCCACATATCAAGCAATTAGCCTACATCTCTTTGTACTTGGCAGTGAGGTAATATTATATATAAATAGAGGTGTATACTCCTCAACGTGTACGTAATTATACAAACACAAAGCCACTAACACACACGCATATATACATACTGGGGCATTTTAATGCTTCAACATATTTCTAAGCACATTTTCATCTTAAAAGGCAACATAAGCAAAGATGAATAGACATTGGAACAAGAATCTATGCAGCAACTATGTACATTCCCTTAAGTTCTTTGAAGAAGGCCATAAAAATATAAAACTGTATTGATCTATGGCTGTTTAACATTGTAGGTAATTTGTAGTGAAGCATTTGTTTTCCTCGACTGATAGTTCAGCCAATAGAGGCCACTCTTGACACCAGTGCTGAACAGTTTTTCGTTTCTCCTAGCCATATACAGCTTTCTCTGTGAGAAAAGAGAGGAGCATGCACGCACAAAGTCACGTATCTTATAGCTATGATATCGTGACTGGTGAATAAGCATATGTGCAACTGTGATGTCTTCAAGAATTTCAACATGGCCTTCGCCACATTCACGATCTGTCGGGACGTTATTTGAAAATGGTTTCTGCTCTCCTTGCTCTGTAGCCTATGCGAGCTAGAGCGACCGGATATCTGCGACTTCCCCGCGAAATTGTCGTGGAACAATCTTTACTCAAGGCTATGTAGCAACTGTATAACCACTACACATGTACTAATTTCGTTAATATTTTACTGGTTTCCATGATAGGGACCTATACTATGCCTAGCAGCGTTATCTTGTATTACAAGACAACCATGTGCGCATAATAGGTAATTTTGGGAAACCTACGTGCTCTTGAGTTGTCCTTCACAGAAACATGTGACATTTACCAGCTTATGGATACGATTCTTTACTTTTACTTTGAACCAAACCGTGCATGCGTTTCTCTCGATGATGAAACATGCCCAGCACATGGTGTTCTTGGTCATTTCCTGTTTTTTTTTTGTGAAAGTCTCTGTAACCTCATTCGGCTTTTCTGGATCACATGAATGCAGACTAATCATAGCTTGGGCAAGACCATGGTTAAAACAACGCACTCATATTTACATTTTTAGGATGTGAATTGCACAACACATTGCCCTATTTTCACTGAAAACTGCAGAAACGAAAAGCACAACACTGTGAAAATGAAATATTTTGCTAGATAAAATAATTATTAGTAGTGCTGGGGATCGTTTTAAAGGCGTCCTGAAAGACTTTTTTAGTAACCATGGAATGGATTCACTAAACAAGCTTATTGCCTCACGAATTGACAACTGCAAAAATTTTCAAAGTTTATCCCGCACTAGCAAAGTTATCAAGATTTGTCGCACGCTGCAATTGCATTCTCTCTTCTGTCGAGACGAAAGCGCTGGAAGCTAAACAGGGAGGGATGGCACGGGGGAAAATTACGTCACACGTGCCTTTGACCTTGAGCCCCATTTTTATTCTTTCGAATGCGTGGCTTTTCCGTGCGATCACTCGCGCACGCGTGGACAAGTAGCGAGCTCTCGGGTCAGCTCAATAACGAACGAGGGCACTATCCTCATTTCAGGCAATGGTTGATACTTGGCCTTGGACGTATTTATTCTAGAGTCTGTAGCATCATTTGCGGAGAGAAAAAAGAGCAATTTTAGCTCACTTTATGAGTTAATTCTAAATCCCTTAATTCGTGCTATGCTATAACATTCGGCATGCGTGCTTTCGGGAGCCTCAACAGCCCATCGACAGCGTTTTCTGACTATGCACAAAAAATGTTGCAGGACACCTCGCTTATAAGCGCTCGGTTCTCTCGTCTCATGATAAACGACAACTTTTACAAGAGTGTAACTAAATACCTTTCTTGTGTCAAACAAATGTGTCACTTTGCAATTGCTAAAACATATCGTTTTAACAATAGTCTTCTTCCACTATTACGTATGCCGCAGAATAACCTGTGGATTAATGACAATGCAACTGCTTCGCAATTAAGGCCGCGGAAGCCAGGTAAATTGTAATCAAGGACAACCAAATAGCGACTGAATACCAGCAGTGTCAAAGCGGCGCATGCGTCAACCATGGTTTTAATGGAGGCAGAGCATTGCAAGTGCGAGCCAGAGCTCCCTTCGGTAATTTCGACCGGAAACTCTACGGCTGACAAGCGGATGTCTAATACCTATACCCGCCTTTTGGACAGACTACTACACCCTATTTGGCTGGCATCTCTGAGTGTGCAGTAACACTAAGAGAAAACCCAGGCCGGAAGAAAAAGTAGGTCTGGTCCTTCTGATGGACGCCGACGGGATGCCAACGAGCGTCGTCATCAGGGAAGCGCTAGACGGGGCTAGGGTGCACTGCACTTTATCGCCTACAGCCGCAGCAGAAACGCCTGTAGCCGGCGATCCGCAGGGTTCCCGGCGATAAACTTCCTCTTAAGTGAAAGCGGCATTCTGTCAGTCCCTTTTAACGTTCGCCTTTGCCTGACAACCATTAGGGGTAAGGCAGGGCGAGAAACGACGCTTTGTCGCTAACGCGGTTTGTGGTGAAAGGCGCAGTTCATCACACACATACACACAGATGTGTAAAAGTAGACAAAGTCCATGAAGGGACATCGGGCTTCCGGTGATGCGTTCAGCCTACAAACTCACTCGGACTAGTGTCACGCAATCTTTTACGTGTGTGGCGTAGTATTATTTAGCGAAGTACGCCTATACGCCACACATCCCTTTTCTCAAAAAAAAAAGAAAAACAAACTATTTCAGGGGCAGTCTAGATCGTGTTGTCTCGTATAGCGCTGACGAGAATGAAAACACGCTGTAGTGTTTTATGTTTTCTGCATGCATACTAGGCTGAAAACAATTTAACAACAGTTTGCTGTTGTAAGTAAATGCTAATATTACCGCGTTTTGTGAAGGTGCAATGTTTCTGAAAAAGAATTGCCTTTGAAGAATTATGATTGGTATTATTGTGAAAATACAGAATAAACACAGTAGCACCAAATGAATTATATGACTGCTGCATGAGAGACACGTTTAAGTGTTGCCCTCTGCGTGTAACATATGGAGGTGCACAGAAGAACGAGGAGATACTTACATTTACGAATTCAAAGCGTTTTGTCGTTTGTATAATAGCGTGAAAAAGGCAGAATGCTTTTACATCAAGCTAAAGCAGCCACGCAAATTGCACACAAAGGCTCAAATACCTGCTGTCACTTTCAAAAGACGCCACAGAACCAGAAAAACTATTAGGTGTAAAGAACGGTGCTCTCCGCAGTACATACTTTGGAAAGGCGAGTGATAGCTGCACAGATGGACAGGCTGCTTGAGTGTGAAGGCTCGTAAAAACACCTGTATTTGTTGAATGTTCACTATGGTACCTGTGTCTATCGGTGAATGCAAATGGATTCTTTTCTTTGGAAGTCTGTTCCAGTGCCGGAAAACACAAGGGAATGTCGGTTTTGTTTTTCGGCTGAACTGGGGTCACCAAAGAGTTGGGCTCGGAATAAGGTATGACCAGTAAATAAATAAATTAATGAACCAATAATTGAACGAATAATAAAAGTGACGCAATGCAAAGAATTCAGCCATGTGATAAATATGAGTGATTTTTTACGGAGCACCATGACAAATGCAGCCCTTGTCGCGATCTCCGGGCCGTCGTGTTTCAAGCTCGAACGCTCTGTGCTTCGCATGAACTCGACTATCCGAGCCTTTAAGGCGCCTCTCTTTGTCTGTGCTCTCTGACCCGTTTTCCGTATAGCGAAACAACATCACTATGCGCTATGTCGCGCACCAGAATTTCGTGGTTCTTCGAGCGAAAAAGGATTTGCGCACAGTACACGTAAAAGGAACTCTGCAGCTTCCCTGACGAGCACGCCATTTTCGCTTCTGTTTCCCTTAACATAACTAATTTTCAGGTCACCATTCACTTTTTTCTATGCTGTTCTTTTTTATTTTTCTGTGACCCGAATACACAGCCTTGAAGAATGATCCGATGCTGCAGGGAGTATTTTACTACCGCACTGCCGAGATTGCAACCGCATAAGGAAGGCTAGCTGAAGCATTCAGGTATAAGGTTGTTTCAATACGTACCTACGTGGTGCATCCAGTTATGGGGCTATCTACACACGTAAGTTATTGTATGTGTTGCCAAGTAAAGCACCAGTTTCCGCATATCTTACACTCTCTTTAATTCTTACATGTGCTTCCTACTGATTCATGTTCATTACTTTATCCAATTCAGCTGCTTCGTTTTTTTTTTCTTTCGTATAGGTTTCCTGCAAGCCATCCCTGATAACATTGTACCCTTGCATTTATCCTTTTAAATGTCTTTTCGGTATGTGATCAATCTATCAGCTATGGCACTTGAGGCCTAGTTAGGTGCTTTTCACGTCCCCTCTATTCTCTTTCGCCATGACAGTCATGTATAGACAAAATAAAATAAAGTACCTAAACATTTCCCGAACAATACAAGTACAATACCGCAACATCTGAGAACACCAACAGTTCCCCAAGCAGTGCCTATTTGTCTTGAGTCTACAATATTATTCCAATACGACTTAAGACAGAACGCATGTCACTACCTTAGTTATTTCAGAAGTGGACACTCACTAACAGGTTATGCAAAATTTTAATGCTTAGAATAGTAGCAGCTGCCCTGTTGTATCAACGCGTATCTGTGGTTTGACCAGAATCTTCGGTTTGTCGTGGGAGAGATAAGGTATCTAGTTTGACGGATCTCTTTACTGCCTAAAATGTATTTGAGCAGCAAAATAACATAAGAAAAAGAGGCAAAAAGGAGGGCCAGGAGCCTTTACTTTTTCCCACTAAGATACTATTTATATTTCGTATACAAAAGCACTTGCTAGGGAAATATATAGGGCCCTATGTGAACCACGCAAGTGAAAAAAAAGGCTATTGAAATAATAAAACGAAGTGGGCACTCAAATACAGCTGAAAATTCACTGAATATTACCAAACACACATAAATATTTAACGATTAAGTCGTTGATAGCAACAGCAACCTCCTGTATACTAGTTCTACAGATGTAGCATAAAGAGGCGATAATACGGCTGTTCTTTCATGATAATATATGTTGTACATAGTTCAGTGCACGATATAGTGACAGCCACCAAGCGGCTTCGTACTAAATGACGTTTGGTACTCTACACAACCTATTCTTATGGAGGCGAATTTCACCCCTTTAATCATTTTCGCCACCTGTCTTGGTTTTGGTTTAGATAGTTTAGTTAGTTTGTAGACATAGCTATTCTAAGGTATAAGTCACCACAGAGCACGCATCAATGATATGGACGACATAAAATGAAGCGAAATTGAGAATAGATGGGCATATATTCATCAGGCAGTAACCATGTTGTTTATATTCCCGCGGGATGCATTGACTGCGGAGTGTCACGAGATATTCACGTTATGCGCAGCAATCGCTTCCTCCAGAAATACGCTCAAATCACGCCGTATTCCATCAAATTTGTCCCCGAAAACACGGAAGCTGTCATAATTCCATTTTCTGCCTGGATAGATTCACTTACATATGCAATATTACAAGTTAAATATCATTATTTTTTTTTCGCCTACCTGTCTTCATGATGCGCTTACGCAAGGCCTTCACAGTATTGCCGCGTGACACACATTGTAAATAATAAAAAGAACACGCGAACCGTGCTTTATTGACATTCCTTGTGGCAAATGCCTCTGGCATAATAATATTATTATTATTATGATTGGTATAATAATAATAATAATAATAATAATAATAATAATAATAATAATAATAATAATAATAATAATAATAATAATAATAATAATTGTTGGCACATTACGATAGGCTAATGCATTCTGCACGTAGGACTCCCCAATTTTCACACCACTTGGCATGCTGGAAGCTTTGGGCTTCATTACAGACTCCAGTTATTTTTTACATACATTTCTGCACAATGGATGCTCGTGCAAATTTCAGACTGAGTGAAATCAGTATACGTCAGGAGGCGTTTGTTATCTGCGGAATCATAACTAAGCACGTATAAACAGAGTGTATCTGTCAAATTCTCGTGGGCCTACATGATAATGAAGCGTACGGAATGTATAAACGTATACGAAGCAATGACAGCCCCAGAAGACGCTGCGTGCCAACTTATTCTTGTGATAGCCACTATATGGATATTCCCGGTGGATTTTCGCCGTTGCCATCGCCTTCGTGTCCAGGATATGTACATAATATTATATATACAAAGCCAACAAGAAGTCACAACTTTGCCGCAAAGGCGACGCAACGAACAACATAGCGACCAGTTGGAAGGTCAAACGAAGAATGGCAAGCAGCTTGAAACGTGCCCCGCGTTTCGCGCGAACAAATGACACATGAAACGTATTCACAGGTACAGAGGAACGCGAATAAACGTCTAAATCGTTACTTCGCTGCACCTGAAAAGCGAGCTCTTGCCACAGACAGAGACTGTGCAACGAGTGCAGTGACCATTGTGCACCTGGTAATTACAACACAATCATTCCGGTGAAAGCCCAAAGCGTGCGATTGTCCCCACCACGAGATAAGGGAGCGAACACGTCAGCATATCCTCTCCGCGGAGCAAAATACGCGTGGGAGAGTGTGCGCCGCTGAATGGTTATGATCTGGCGGTCCGCGCTCATTACGCCATCTTGCTGGTAATACTAAAAAGACAATACTTTTTCCGAAATGCCCATCACCAGCGTTAAGCGGTAGATGTTTATCAGTGAGTATACAGTCAGGGCATCCCATACCTCTCCCTGGCTGTCGACCACAACAGCCGTGTAGGCCTCTTTGCCTTTCACCCAGGCTGCGTCAATGACGGCCGCCTGTTGTCCAACCTGTTCAATTTCTTTCAACAAAGCTTTCGCTCTCGCTTTTCGCCTGCTGACATTGTGTTCCGGATGCATGTTTCTCGGCAGGGGAGTGGTTCTGATTACGGCTCTGAGCTCCGCGTTCAGTTCGACCTCGACCTCCTTCGGGTTCTTTGATCTATTGGGGAGTGACCCGATCGCTTTGAGTATCAGCCTACCCGCCCGTGTCCTCGTCAGTCGTTCCTGCTGCGCCGTCTGTTGCGCTTCAGCCATATCTTCCATAGTATTGTGCATGCCTAAGCTCGTGAGTTTCTCGTTCAACGCCCTGTTGGATATACCTAGGGCAACCTTGACTAACTTTCTGATAATGGTGTTGAGCTTGTACAGCTCGGTCTGCGACCATTGGAGGAAATCTGCCACGTAGGTGAAGTGACAGAGAGCGAAGGCGTGTAGCAGCCTTAGAGCACTGTCCTCACTCAGGCCTCTGTGTCGGTTGGCGATTCTCTTAAGTAGCCCGAGGACTTGGTCATTTTTTTTGGAATTATGCTGAATGGCTGTGAGGTTGCTACCTCCAGCTTCCATGTAGAAGCCTAGAACGTCAACTTTTTGACCTGCTTGATTGCGGATGCGTCCTGAGAGCGCAAAATAATAGTGGGTTCTTCACATGGGACATAGCCCTTGGGACTTTGACCCCTACCTCAATTTTTTATAACCAAAAGTTCCGACTTCCCCGCCGAACGATGTGTACACTCTCCTAAAGTCAAGTCTCCGTTTGGCTTATGTTTCCGTTCGCGCTCCATATGGTTATATCGTCGGCATATATTGTGAAGCGTATACCTTCTATCGCCTCCAATTCCCTCGGAACTCTGGTCATTGCTAAATTATATAACATGGGTGAGAGCACAGCTCCTTGTGGTGTGCCTCTGTTTACCAGTGTCCTCACCTTAGATTTTAGTTCTCCTAGTGTGACGCTCGCTTCTCTACCACCAAGGAACGACTTGACTATGCGGAAAAGCCTCTCGCCCAGACCCAGCGTGACTAGGACCTCGAGGATGCCCCTGTCCTCTATGCGATTAAAAGCCTTTTCGACGTTGAGACCTAGGAGCGCTCTCGTATTCACTGGGCTAACCTGTATGAGCTAGTGCTTGATAAGAAGGGTGGCATTTTGAGTCGACAGCCCGGGACGGAAACCGATCATGTTATATGGAAGTATGTCATGTTGCTCGACCTAGTGCGTGAATCTGTTGAGAATGACGTGTTTCATAGCTTTAAATAGGTATGACGTAAGTGAGATTGGACGGAGGTTATCTAGGCTGAGTGGTTTACCTATTCTGCGTATGAGAATAGTATTGGCTCACTTCCATTCCTCCTGATATACTCTGTCTTTCCTTAAATCGATGAAGCGATCCGTCAAGAAAGTGATAGCGTCAGCGTCTAAATTCATTAACAGTTTGTTATCAATGGGGTTGGGTCCGGCTGCCGATCTGCTAAAAAGACCGTGGAGGCAGCTCGTACCTCACCCTCAGTGAAATCACGGTCCATTTCCTCGCACGGTGGTCCAGAATACTCTACGTGTTCATCGCTATCATTTGGTTGTTCCAGCGGGAGATATTTTTCCGCGAGCGGCTGCATGATTACCTCTTGAGTCCAGGACTGGCTCGCCTGAGCTGCTAGTTTCGCAATGGCTGGTCGCTCGTTAGACTTAGTTTTGTTCTCGTTCAATAGCTGTTTGAGGAGGTTCCAATGGTCCCCGCGTTTCATTTATCGTTTGCTTCGTTGCAAGCTTCGTCCCAGTACTGCTTTCTTAGGGTTTGCGAGTGCTCCTCTGTCTGTATATTCAGCAACGCTATCTTTTTCCTAAGCCTTTGGTTCAGTCTTTGTGTTTTCCATCTTTGTAGGATAGATTGCTTACCCTCAATCAGATGTGCGAGCCTACTATCTATGCTCTCTATGCCGTCTTCCGTCATAATATTTCTAGTGGCCTCCTTCAGGTCTTCTCTGAGCTGGTTGATCCAGGTCTGGAAGGACTGTCTGCCCGTTTCTATGGGTTCCGACTCTATTCGTTTTGCTCTAGCTTTCCTAAAAAGGTCCCAGTCGGTGCACCGAAAGGTTCTGGTCTGTTGTTTTGCCATTCCTATACCAATGTGTATGGTATAGTGGTCGCTACCTAGATATGTGCCCGACTTTTCCCAGCTAGCTTCGTTTGTGTTCTTCGCAACAGTGAGGTCTGGTGTAGAGTATCCGCACGGGGACGTACCACAGCGGGAGAGAAAAGCTGGATTGGTGATCAGGCTCAGTCCGAGATCTGTGGCGAAGACCTATAGCCCTTCTCCTTTCCTTGTATTCTAAGGGTATGCCCATGTCTGGTGGGGGTATTCAAGTCACCTCCTAATATAAGCGGAGAGCTCTTGGCGATGGTAAGTGCCTTGTTGAAAAGTGTCCTGAAGTTCTGTTTCTTGGAGCTGGGACTGCTGTAATTGTTTAAGCGGAAGATGCTGCACCCCTTGCCCCCATGCCTTCTACTAGGGTATACTGGATTTCAGTTAATCCGAGAGGAATATCATGTTCGATAAAAGGTAGCTTTTCGTCAACGAGGGTTGCTGATCTCCTTCCACAATGTTTTCCTTTAGATACCGATTTATAGCCGGTTAGGTTGACCTCGTCCAATAAAGTTTTATGCAGCATAATTACATCTGGTTTGTCCCCATTGACCAAGTTATTGGCGCAGCGATGCCTTTTTGTTGAGAAATCCACAAAAATGCTACTGCCACATACGAAAAATGTGGATGCTAGCCATAATTATTGGATGAATTTTGCTGGCTGTTATCCGCTGTCATTTTTAGAGTATCCTCTGGTGGTCCAGAAAGTGAAGTTAGTCTTTCCGAGTCGGACGGCAACAATTCGTCGTGCTCGCCATTTTTCGTTTCGAGTTTCGTGATTCTCTTTTCTGCCGTCAACCTCCATTTCCATAGTTTGTCCACTTTATTCCTTTCCGTCGTCTCTTTAATTTCTTAAATTACCTCTTTCAGTTCCGTAAGGACTGAGGAAACTGAATGACTTTTGGGGCTCACTGCTCTTTTTTTAGGAGCGGGGGAGCAGTCCCCCTCGCATGATTTATTATTTTGACTTACTGGTCTGACTGTTAATACGCTCGCAAGACATGACTGCGCCTTCTTTTTGAGTTCGATTACCTGTTTGGTCAGTTCTTCGTTAGCCTTCCGCAAAGAGTTTACCTTCCTAATCAATCGATCTATTCTGGCTTCATTGCTGTCAGTCACCTCTGGCGCAACAGTGATACCAGCGACCCCCACGGTACCTTTTAATTTATCGGCCCAGGTGATCCCAGTTGCCGGCGTGGCACCAGGTGCTCCAACTTCTGAGCTCTCCGGCACACCTTTCGACTTGCTGCGGCTGTTCTTCCTAGGGAGCGAGCGGCGTCTAGATCTCGAGCAGTTCCGAGAGCGTGAGTGGTTTCTGGGGCTCTTTTGTAGGCTTGGCGTCTCCATGGGCGCTATCGTGGCTGATCGCGACTGGTCGTGTTTCCTTTGGCGGGGCCGTACCCCATAAGGTACTTGAAATCGCTTCCTGCACGCTTTGTCTCCGGTGGGGTGGTTTTATCCGCAGAACTTGCACGTGGGTGTGCTGATGTGGTTCTCTGGCGGGTTGAGGGCTCCACACCTTCGACACTGAACAAAGTCCGGCGTTGGGCACACGTCCGAGCAGTGTCCTACCCTACCACAAGTGAAATACACATCAAATTGTTTCCTGTAAAGGTGCCATCTCACCAAGGTTGGTCTGTAGCGCACAAACGTTGGCACGCGCAGTCTGTCGAAGAGGACGATGACCGAGCCCGAAGTCTTGATGCCCTTTTCAGGCAAAGCAAGTGTATTGCGCTCATGCACGATATTTGTTGTTATAGCAGACTGGGAGTCCCTGATATTGACTCGTCTAATCACACCTTTGCAAGTGGCGTGTGGGGCCGTTTCGTACGCATTGACTTCATATTACGTTTCCACGATCTTGAAGAACATGATTCTCACACACATTGCCGCATTATCTGGTTCAGGCGTGCTAACCATGACGATATTTTGCGTAAAGTTGGGGAACCACGTCTTCTTTTGTTTGCTCTACTGTCAGGCCCGAAGCCTCGATCACTGCAGTTCCAATCGCCGTCGTGCTCACTTTGCCTCAAATTCAGTCCTTCCTGTGGTCGAAATATAATCTTCTGATGCTCCCGGGGCAGCTGGAGCAACCTCGAGGCTTTGGCAATACGATTCTTGGACGCACCAGTGGCGTTTGCGGCTCTCCTGCCACCACCGGTGGCGGAGTCTCCACTGGACGCTTGCGACTTGCATGGCACCACGTTTGGCCGCTGCGCTGCTCATCTTTTCAGCACGGTATCATCGGCCGGCAGCACATTGCCAGCCGAAATCCTCCTCATCTTTCTCAGATACGTCGGAAGCCTCATTGTTCATACGGGAGTCCGTCATGTCCGAAAGACAAGTAGGCCAGCTAGGCCTAGCGGGCCCTACTCCTCGGTATGGGTTGCTCCGCACGTAGTGGAGTGAACAAGAACGGTCAGGTAATATTGTGAAAAAATGTTGCCCACCTTGGCACTTGTCTTCAGTTGATGCTCGGAAAATTCACGAATCGGATGGTGTGCCGGTAATGGTCGCAATATGAGAAAGTGGCCAGCGGAACAACGAAAAAGACGCAGCCGATGTGAGATGCGTCTGCTCCCATTGGCGACCACAGCGCCTCGGGTAGACAACGTTGGGCAGTGTTTTCAAACCAGACGCATGCAAAAAGAAAAAAAAATGGCAGCATATCCACGGAGTGAACGATGGAGAGTGGGGCGAAGCAGTCGTCCGTCCATTCGTTCTTGCTTCCTTCCGTCTGTGCGACCGTCCATGCGTCCATCCGCCCGTCCGTGCGTGCGTCCGTTCCTGCGTTCGTCCATGCATCGCCTCTGCGTCCGTTCATGAGTCCATTCATGCATCTGTCTGTGTGTCCGTTCGTCCATCTATTCAACACTCCAAGTACCACCATATCGCATCTTTTCATCATATATTCCTCGTATAGAAACACCGCCATCCAGCGAACATTCCAAGGACTAAACGAGAAGTGGCACACGCACACTTTCTAATCGCTTGCGCTTCGGGTCTACTTCCCACCTTTAACCACCTCGAGTTCATGGTATATTGCCAAGTTCCATTTCCCAAGTTTTTGTTATCGTCCCAAAACACCACACGATTCTCAGCGCAAACCACACCTGCAGTTTTGAGAAGGTTCCGGACTGTAGTAGATCATTTCGATAAGATCACGCACACTGTACTAACGGTACAGATTGTTCTGGAACCTACGCCACCGCCAGCGATAACGGTAGAACATTCGACGGCAAGAGTATAAATGCCGACGCGCTTCGCCGCTTGTCAGTTGTTGATCCAAGGCCGACGCTCCGTTCGCCGCTATCAGTCCGAGACTGCTATTTGTGCGAGACTGCTGCTGTAATTGGACTTTCTGTTTACCGGGCACAGCTTCGCCCAAATAAACAGTTAAAACCCAACACGAAGTCTCCTGTCTTCGGCCACGTCACGACCCCGTGACATCTGGTGGAGGTGCTGCTTCTTTCATGTACCGGACGCCCGCGTCAAGCCGTGAACCCAGCCCACGTCGCGGAGAAGACACCGACGCCAACCAGGAGCAGCGAACAAGCCGCCGACAGCAAGGGCTACCACCGGAGTGCGGGCTTCTACAAGACAAGGCGCGGAAGACCAAGGCCATGACCGCGACTGCAGCGACAATGACAACCGCAGCGTCCCAGCCCACGATGGTCATGCATCAACCCAGGGAACCACCAATTTTCCATGATCATCGTTCGAAGACCCTGAGTCCTGGCTAGAAACATACGACCGTGTGGCCGCCCTCAACCACTGGGACCATGACGAAAAGCTGCATCGTGTGTTCTTCTATTTGGAAGACACCGCAAGGACCTGGCTCGAAAATCGAGAGTCCACGCTCCGAACGTGGGATGTTTTCTGCGGCGCATTCCTGCAAACGTTCGCGAGCGTCGCTCGCAAAGAGAGGGCCGCTGCTTTATTAGAGACCCGGGTTCAGCTACCAAATGAAAATGTTGCCATTTTCACAGAAGAAATGACCCGACCATTCCATCACGCTGACCCAGACATGCCTGAGGAGAAAAAAGTTTGTTTCCTCATGCGAGGGGTCAAACAGGAGCTCTTTGCGGGACTGATGAGAAACCCACCGAAAACCGTCCAAGAATTTGTAGCCGAAGCGACCACTATCGAAAACACCCTGGACATGCGCACCAGACAGTATAATCGTTGCCTGACTGCAGACTGCGCTGCTGCTCAAGCCAGTAACTCCGGAGACCTGCGTGAAACGATCCGAGCGATCGTGCGGGAAGAGCTGCGCAAGCTGTTGCCTTCGGCACAGCCTCAAGTGGATTCAATCGCCGACATTGTGCGAGAAGAAGTTTGGCAATCGCTTCAAATTCCCCACGCACCGCTGCCCGAGCCAGAAGCTATGAGCTACGCCGCTGCACTGCGCCACAATGCTTCTCCCCGTCCACGCCAAAACGCCGCCCCATCGCACTTCCGTCGACAGACGCCACCACCGCCACCACCCCCACCAACGTCATACCGTTCGCCAGCGGCCCAGCGCAGTGCACCGAGGAAGACTGACGTCTGGTGCACCCCTGACCATCGCCCGCTCTGCTACCACTGCGGTGAGGCCGGACACATACCGCCGTTGCCAGTACCGACAGATGGGACTGCGTGGCTTCGCCGTCAATGCAGCGCGTCCACAGCCAGGAGAACGACCACGTGACATCGCCGACTACCTGACAGGAACTCGGTGGACACCACGAAGCCCTTCGCGTTCGCCGTCGCCCAGCCGCCGCACGTCACCGCACCACCGGCAGTACTCTGGCCCAACGCGGGGCCGTTCTCCTAGCCCGTATCCGGGAAACTAAGGGCAGCAACCGGTGGAGGTGCGGTTGCTGTGCGACGAACTACCGAAAATCCTCCGACGACGACGACGCCGCGACGGAGCTTTCCGAACACAACGCCAAACAGGCAAAGCCCTGACGGCGAAAGCTCACTTACCGAAGGTGGCCTGACGACGCAACATGGAAGCAGCGGAACAAGCCGACACAGCCGTGACCCGACGCCACGCCCTAACTGTAATGCGAGACGGCGAACTAGCGACCTCGACGTTCTTATCGACGGCCACAGTGTGACCGCTCTTGTCGATACTGGAGCCGACTATTCTGTCATCAGTGGGTCGTTCGCCGCGAAGTTAAAGAAAGTTAGTACAGCTTGGAAAGGCCCTGAAATCCGCACAGCCGGAGGTCATCTCGTAACGCCTGCAGAAATCTGCACAGCGACAGTCACCATTAACGGCCGTATTTATCCTACAGACTTCGTAGTCCTACAGCGTTGCTCGAGAGATGTCATCCTTGGCATGGACTTCTTATGCCTCCATGGTGCTGTCATCAACCTGTATCATATTCAAATTCGTTTATTCCTAAAACTACATCAGAGTGGAATCATCTGCCACCATCCCTAGTGCTTACTAACAATATTGACCAGTTTAGGAAAAAAGTGTCTGATTACTTCACTTCTGTGTAGCTTGAACTTTTTTTTCACAGTGTTTATTTACCTTATAATGTGTCATATGCATGCAGTTGTCAATGTTAGTTTTGTCAATGTTAGTTTTATCTTTTCATGCTAGAGGCAATACCTGTGTAGATTTGTGTAAACTTTTTGTATACTTCTACGCACCGCTGGATACTTGTTTGATTCAGTGCTTTTGTATATGTGCTCATATGTGTGCAATGTTTGTACAATTCGAACACCTTTCAACATCCTGATCCTGTACCACTCCCCTCAACAATGCCCTCTGGGCCATGATGGTACCTGAAATAAATAAATAAAAAACCTAAAAACAAAGTCGATAACGTTATCCACAGAAGAAGCACTACCGCCGCGCACGCCGTCAGAACACCATGCCTTGAATGTGCTGGACGAACAAGTTACCATTCCGCCTCGCTCAAGCGTCATTATTTCAGTCGGCGCTCCTAAATCACCTGACTTGGAAGGCGTCGTTGAAGGCAGTCAGCATCTGTTAGTCACCCGAAATATCTGCGTCGCAAGAGGAATTGCAGAGCTGCGGGGAGGCAAAGCAACGGTTATGCTCACGAATTTCAGCAATGAGTACAAACATGTGAACAAAGGAACAACGGTCGCATACATCGAAGAAATTGTCGAAGCCACAAGTGCTTTCGCCCTCGCCGATTCTGCGGAACCTGCTCAGAGGAACCAAGCCCCTCCCATCGCTTTCGACGTCGATCCCAGACTTCCGAACGATAAGCAAGAACAGCTCAAGGCCCTGCTCCTGCAATACGAAGATTGCTTTTCGTCGTCATCGAAAATTCGGCAGACCCCAATCACGAAACATCGCATCATAACCGAAGAAAATGCCAGACCACTCCGTCAGAGTCCGTACAGGGTTTCGACGCGAGAACGTGAAGCCATGAAGAGACAAGTTGATGAAATGCTGCGGGATGACATTCTCCAGCCGTCCAAGAGTCCATGGGCATCCCCCGTGGTGTTAGTGAAGAAAAAAGATGGGAACCCTACGTTTCTGCGTCGATTATCGCCGCCTGAACAAAATCACAAGAAAGGACGTGTATCCTCTCCCACGAATAGACGACGCACTTGATCGGCTCCATAACGCCAAGTACTTTTCGTCAATGGACCTCAAGACTGGCTATTGGCGAATCGAAGTCGACGAAAGAGACCGAGAGAAGACGGCGTTTATAACACCGGACGGCCTCTTCCAGTTTAAGGTGATGCCCTTCGGCCTTTGCTCAGCGCCTGCAACTTTTCAACGCGTTATGGATACAGTACTGGCAGGATTGAAGTGGCAGACTTGCCTTGTGTACTTGGACGACGTCGTCGTGTTTTCCTCGAGTTTCGACGAGCATCTTCGGTGCCTTGAAGCCGTACTGCAAGCCATCAAGACTTCCGGACTCACACTGAAGCCAGAAAAGTGCAGATTTGTGTATGAGGAGCTCTTGCTTCTGGGGCACGTTATAAGCAAGTATGGAGTTCGTCCCGATCCACGGAAAACAGCCGCCATCGCCGACTTCCAGCCGCCCACTGACAAGAAAGCCGTGCGTCGATTTCTGGCCCTGTGTGCCTTTTATAGGCGGTTCGTGAAAAACTTCGCCCGCATCGCCGATCCTCTCACTAACGTTACCAAGGCCGACGTGGAGTTTAAGTGGGAAACGCCGCAGGAACACGCTTTGCAGGAGCTTGAACAACGCCTCCAGACGCCTCCGTTACTTGCCCATTTTGACGAATTCGCCGAGACAGAAATACATACTGACGCAAGCAGCGTAGGTCTTGGCACCGTTCTTGTGCAGAGGGCTGACGGACTTGAAAGGGTTATTAGTTACGCCAGCCGATCGCTATCCAAAGCAGAAGCAAATTCTTTCACAACAGAAAAGGAGTGCCTCGCCATCATCTGGGCTACGTCGAAATTTCGCCCCTACCTCTACGGCAGGCCCTTCAAAGTTGTCAACGACCACCACGCATTGTGTTGGCTAGCCAACTTGAAGGACCCTTCAGGTCGCCTCGCACGATGGAGCCTGAGACTTCAAGAATATGATATTACTGTCATTTACAAGTCCGGCAAAAAACACTCCGACGCCGACTGTCTCTCTCGTGCGCCTGTCGACCAACCGCTACCCGACGACCCGGATGACGAGTACTTCTTGGGAACGATAACTACCGACGACTTCACTGAACGACAGCGGGCCGACCCGGAACTTAAGGCCCTAATAGAATACCTCGAAGGCAGGACCACCGAAGTCCTGAAGGTATTCACGCACGCACTTGCGTCATTCTTTCTACGAAACGGTCTTCTATAACATAAAAACTTTTCACCGCTTCGAGCTAAGTACCTCCTTGTGGTGCCTTCAGGTCTGCGACCAGAACTCCTGCAGGCCCTGCACGACGATCCGACGGCAGGGCACCTCGGTGTTTCTCGCACACTCGCGAGGATACAAGAAAGGTACTACTGGCGACGTCTTACCACCAACGTCACTCGTTATGTGAGAACATGCCGGGACTGTCAGCGACGCAAGACACCGCTGACAACGCCAGTGGGACTTCTGCAGCCAATTGATCCACCTTGCCGACCTTTCCAGCAGATTGGTATGGACCTACTGGGGCCGTTCCCGATGTCGGCTTTCGGAAACAAGTGGATCGTGGTAGCTACCGACTACCTCACCCGCAACGCCGAGATAAAAGCCCTGCCAAAAGGCAGTGCATCCGAGGTAGCTAAGTTCTTCGTCGAAAATATCGTCCTACGTCACGGCGCCCCGGAGCTCCTTATCACCGACAGAGGAACGGCATTCACTGCCGACTTAACTCAAGCGATCTTGGCATACAGCCAAACAAACCACCGCCGGACGACAGCGTACCACCCACAGACCAACGGCCTCACCGAGTGGCTTAACAAGACGATCGCCGACATGCTGTCAATGTACGTCGATGTCGAACACAAGACGTGGGACGCCATTCTTCCGTATGTGACCTTTGCATACAACACGGCGGTTCAGGAGACGACGCAGATATCTCCATACAAATTGGTCTATGGAAGGAGCCCGGCAACGACGCTCGATGCCGTGTTACCCAACGTCACCGACGAAGAAAACCTCGATGTGAGCGAGTACCTTCAACGCGCCGAAGAAGCCCGACAACTTGCGCGTCTCCGTATCAAGAATCAACAGACGACCGACAGCCACCGTTACAACCTTCGACGACGCTTCGTGGAATACCAGCCCGGTGAACGTGTTTGGGTGTGGACGCCGATACGGCGACGTGGACTAAGTGAAAAGCTTCTGCGACGGTACTTTGGACCGTACAGGGTGGTTCGACGTCTCGGCCCACTTGATTACGAGGTTGTCCCCGACGGCATCACGAACTCTCAACGACGCCGATCGCGACCTGAAGTCGTCCATGTCGCGCGCCTCAAGCCGTTTCATGCGCGTTAACAAACTGAACCAGTGTTTTTTGTATTATTGTTGTATCGTAATTTATTCATTGTACTTTCTTGCATTATTGTTGTACTTTCATCTTTAGTTAAAGCATCGGGACGATGCCTTTTTTCAGAGGGGGGCAATGCCACGTTCCATTTCCCAAGTTTTTGTTATCGTCCCAAAACACCACACGATTCTCAGCGCAAACCGCGCCTGCAGTTTTCGAGAAGGTTCCGGACTGTAGTAGATCATTTCGATAAGATCACGCCCACTGTGCGAACGGTACAGATTGTTCTGGAACCTACGCCACCGCCAGCGATAACGCTAGAACATTCGACGGCAAGAGTAAAAATGCCGACGCGCTTCGCCGCTTGTCAGTTGTTGATCGAAGGCCGACGCTCCGTTCGCCGCTATCAGTCCGAGACTGCTATTTGTGCGAGACTGCTGCTGTAATTGGACTTTCCGTTTACCGGGCACAGGCTCGCCCAAATAAACAGTTAAATCCCAACATGAAATCTCCTGTCTTCGGCCACGTCACGACCCCGTGACAATATACTAGTTCACGGTATTCATAGCACTGCGGCCCAACCCTCGCTAAACCTTTCTAAAACCAAGGAGGTTACGCCCAGCGAGTATAACGTAGCAACCTTTTCCTGGCAGATAGAGCTCAATGTACATGCCAATGGCTGCATGGGAAACGAGAGAAAGGAGAATTCGGCTTTTACTTTCTTACGGCTTGCACTTCGTACCTACTTTTAACTACCTTTAACTACTACCATTACCTACCTCGAGTACTTCAACTACCTTTAACTACCTCGAGTTCAGTCATGGTATATACTAGTTCATTGTATTCATGGCACTGCGGCTCAACGCTCACTAAACCTTTCTAAAACTAAGGTGGTTACACCCAGCGAGTATAACGTAGCAACCCTTTCCCTTCAGATAGTGCTCAATGTACATGCAATGGCTGCTAATGGGGATCGCAGCGTGCACGTTAACTAAAAGCCGAATGCTCCTGTCTCTCATACGCCATTATCAACTATTGGAATGTACATTGAGCACTATTTTTTGTTGTTCAACAACGCACAGAAGGAATCTCTCACCGGCACCACCTTGGAGGTCAAAATGTTTGCAGGTCAAAGCGTAAGACTGGTTACATACTACGACAGGACGCGGGACGAACGGGTGCCACTATAAGCAGCTTCGCCCCTAAAACTGAGAAGAGAAGCTATCCTATCTCAATGCATTGCGAGAAGTGTGGCGTAAGTGACGTCAAATGTATGGGCCACACAAATCGGTATGGGGCAAACAAAACAGCAGACGCTAATCGGCGTGCACTTTATACGCGTATTGTATGGTTTGCATGCAGTAAACTCTGGCGAGCACACCTTCCCGAGACTGTTAGTGCGCGGCGGGCTCGAGCAGAGCGGAGCGTGCTAAAATACTTCTTGGAGGGTTTTTCCGCAACAGCACAGAAAGTACCGATACGTTTCGTAATCAAAATCATTTAGCCCCTGCATCATCGTATTTGAACACATTGATTTATATGTGGAGTTGACTGTCCCGAAGCCACCATATGATTATGAGAGACACCGTAGTGGCGGGCTCCGGAAATTTCGACCACCTGGGGTTCTTTAACGTGCACCCAAATCTGAGTACACGGGCCTACAACATTTCCGCCTCCATCGGAAATGTAGCCGCCGCCGCCGGGATTTGATCCTGCGACCAGCGGGTCAGCAGCCGAGTACCTTAGCCACTAGACCACCGCGGCGGGGCCGTATTCGGACTCACTCAGCAGTGACTTACGCGTTCTGCTCGCCGTAAGGCCTTTACTTTTTGCTTAGCCAGATTTCCTGATCTACGGGCAGATTAGCAGTTCTTTTCTCGTCAGTGTGACAATGCAGGGTTTTGAGAGCTTGCTTCGTAGCTATTCCGTGCAATGCCAGCCTAGTACTTGACGTACTTCACGTAGGTAAGAAGGCACCACTATATTGTACACGAGATTGGGCAAGTAAAGTGTATTTCTAGTGCGAACACAACTAACAGGCAGCGAGCGCACACCGTACAACACATACACATTTAGTTCGATAACTAGAAAACTTTATTGTCCTTCCGTATGAAGGACACGACTTCTAAAAACGTGACCCGATACCTACAACACTGAGAACGGAAGTTCATGTGTGTTCTCAGTTCACACAATGAGTAAGTACCAATGGAGCGTACAGCTGAGAGATCCGCATGCGAATACCATGCATTATTGGTTGAACAGTGAAGCGAACATACGTGAAAAGTGCGACCAGGTACATCAGGCGGTGCACGCGATTCGCGCCTAGTATACACTACAGCTGGACATCGCAAAGCGTTCTTAAAAACACGCAAAAAAAGCAGTACTCCTGAATTGACTCGCTGCCGGCAGAGAACACCTACCACGCCGCCAGCGCCGCTTCCAAGGCCGCTGCATATATAGGTATTCTGTGGCCGCTCCGGTGGCTGCTTGCCGGAAATCGCGAAGTGTTAATCTGCTTTTTCGCTAAGAGGGAGTGTGGGTGTTTGCGATGCGGTGGCTTCACGAGTATGACGTCATGGCCTCTTCTATATTTTTTATTTCCTCCATGACCAGAGGTATCTTCCTTCATTTGTTCGTCGTTCCGCGTAGCACAGAAGTGCACCCGTGCCATAAAAGTGTCAAGAACTTTTACTGATAATATTTTTTAGACATGGGCTCTTTAAATTAAATTCATGTTTAAGCTTTGAATGCCTGCACCAAGTATCCTTCAGAAAAGGGTGCACGGTGGCTTCTCATGCTTTTCCCGCCAAGCCCCTTATAACATCGCGACTGTTGCTAAACGCGATGCTGCGTGTATTATAATCATCGTGGCTGGCCTGTACAATCTAGTGCTTGCTTGGCCAGCTCTCTTCGTTGTATTCCTCGTTCGGCAGCTCCCCGAACACTGCGGCTAGCTGCTAGCCAATTGACTTGCTTGTATACTTGACAAGTTAGGTAAGGACATGCATGACCAAGTTAATTAGGCAAACTCATCATAACACCAAGGCAATTTAGCCACATCTTACAAAGATCATGCTAATGAAGCCATGTAAATCTAAAACCATGTGGTCTATGATCATGCTAATAGGACCATAATTCAGATTGAAGTAAATATGGTTGTGGTAATTAGCTTCATAATAATCAAAAACTTTCGATGTACCCGAGGATACTATTGGCGCTTTACCTACATCATACAAATCAGAATAGAACTGTTGATTATAGGTTAATGAGGCCCAACCCAATTAAAATAATGAAAATAAGAGTGAACTGATGCGCCGTCGTCATTTCGAACAAGACCGTGCAGACTTAGTAGACAACCGACTTGAAAAGCTGGAAAAAGAGCGCACGCAAACGCCTAAACGAATGCGCCATCAATTTCATTGATAGACACCCGCGACCAAAAACACGTCCACCTACCACATTTACTCTTGCCAAGGAGCAGTGCTCCCACCGCAAAGTAAGCAAGAGGCACGATTCATCTGTCAGCTTTATCGCGTATATAGACTGTGCACACGTGCACGAAAACGTTGGCAGATCCCACGTGCAGTGGTAATCCATGATATACAAAGCACGAATGGGGAAGGTTCCTATGCCACTTTAAATTCAGCACAACGTTACAAGGCGGATAGAAATTATAGCGTACGTGACTTCCATGTATATGAATGATTATCATGTTCGAGCTTGGAATTTGCGTTGGTTACTACAGTTGTTGGTTACCACAGTAAAATTAGTTTTCTGACTAACACAATATGTCTCTTGCAGGTTTATGATTTGTATTACTACCACTACTACAACCACTACTATCTTTAATGATAATAACGATAATTACTATTATATAATTAATATTATTAGTGGTAGTAGAAGCAGTAGAGGTAGTAGTAGCGGTATTAACGTTGCGCTGGAGTATTACGTATTGAATTACGACATCATTGTGACGCAGGCCATCTCGCAAGGCTCCGTAATGAGTTCGACTACCTGAAGTCGTTTTAACATGAACCTTAACTAAGCATGTGCTTTCTCCGCATTTCTTCCTTTATAGAAATGTGGTCTCCATGGTCGCAAATCAAATCTACACCCTCTAACTTAGTATTCCAAAGTCCCCTTGGTTTATACCGCAAGCGATATCGAAAGGTCCCCATTTCACAACGATAGGGCATTACCCCAGCTATCCGTGGTTTTTAGGAGCGGCATGGAGATTACTCATAAAAATGCCCATTACATCTCTGAACAAACTAAGCATCAGGCATGTGGGGTGTGCACTTCTTGAGTTACACATCAAAGTGCAAGGGGTGTTGATTCCTGCAGTGTTCAGTATGGAAAAAATTCAATGATTCCTACAGCTTGGGCATAGCATCGTAGATATTCCTAAAACATTATGTCTACAGAGTTCGCGCACTTTAACGATTGTCCACAAAACAGACACTTTACAAAATTGGTGAAAACGTTTTAACTATCACAAGAAAAAGTCACGATCGAATACCATTCAAGACGGTTCGCGCAAAAAACACAACGGCAGAAAGGTGGCAGCAAGACACACGGAGTTCAGCCTACGGCCACACGCGCTATGGCTCATATAATGTTTTGCATAGTTTTTACCAAACTCAATCCATCAGCCAAATAGCTCCCAATGTTCCTGTTATTTATCGCCGTTGTTTGGAGCCTATTCGAAAAGAGTGAGAGAACAACTTGAACAATTGGTAACACTAAAACTAAACATCGAAATAAAACCTTTTTTTTATTCGAAGAAAAAAGAGTGGTGATATTCGCTTGACTTATCACAGCACTCGGCTACCTTCCAGTGGGAGTGCTGCCCTAGGGACAGGACTCCCAAGAATACTTATACGGGAAGGTGGTATCGCATGCTTGTGTGCACCAGTGGGATTACGCTTTGCTTGAAATGGAGGGCCCGTCTGCACGAAGATTCAAGCACGATCTTTCATCATGTTGTTTGCAAACGCTCAAAGCGGAGAAACGATGTGCCCTACCTACATCAAAGCAACGTTTTCTATGTCCCGTGATCTCATGGGAATCCTCCGTGATGACATGGATAAATTCACTCTGATGCACTCTACCTCTGTGATCTTATGGATGGATGCCTAAACATGGGAATTCAGAAATATGGACACTGTATCTTTTTTAGTTACATTATCATTCATATTTATGGAAATCTTCAAGTTTTAGTGCTGATTTCTGTTTTTTTTGTCCTGGCTCTACTGTCTTGTAAAATAGTGACGCCATGTGTCTAGCATATGCATGTGGCGCATTCTACAACTGACGTGCGTGGTACATGCGTGGTGATAATGGCAACGAGTGTGGGTTTATTACTCTCATAACTTATTAACTTTAATTATCGAATTCGAAGTGAAATTTCAAGAGTGTTTTCATTTATTGGGAGAATGCTTCTACAGAATACCCATATTTCTTTCTTCGTACTTACATTACAATTCGGTGTAATAGCTTCCGCTATACTTTCCTTGGCATTATTGTCTGTTATATATATATATATAGTCCAGTAGATCCTTCGTGAGCGGTCACCACGTGGTTTATTTCGACGTTTCGGCCTAGAGTCAGGCCTTCATCAGGACTAAAGGTACAGTTTGTTGGTGCTTAGAACTTGAAGGCTTAGAACTTCCTAAAAAAGCTCTTTTTTGCCAGTGCGAGGAGGCGCCGTCTGGTCGGGAAGAATGCGTTAGTGAAAGGAAGCATACAGAGACCGCTGACATCAGAAAGGTGAAGGGGAGAAAGGGGAGAGAGATAAATTGGTTGATTGATTTGTGGGGTTTAACGTCCCAAAACCACAATATGATTATGAGAGACGCCGTAGTGGAGGACGCCGGAAATTTTGACCACCTGGGGTTCCCAAATCTGAGCACACGGGCCTACGACATTTCCGCCTCCATCGGAAATGCAGCCGCCGCAGCCGCGACTTGAACCCGTGACCTGCGGGTCAGCAGCCGAGTATCTTAGCCACTAGACCACCGCGGCAGGGCAGGGGAGAGAGATAAAGGGAGAAGTGGAAGGAAGAGTGGAAGGGGGGCACCCGAGGGGAGTCTACCTTACATTCTTTTTCTCTTTTTTTTCTTTCTTTTTCCTCTTTCGTTTCCCTCTGATTTGAGATTGTATAAAGCTGAGCACCAACAAGCTGTACCTTTAATCCTGATGAAGGCTAGACTCTAGGCTGAAACGTCGAAATAAACCACGTTGTGACCGCTCACAGAGGATCTAGTGGACTATATGCAACGCTACGGCCACTCAACCACCATGCCTATATATATATATATATATATATATATATATATATATATATATATATATATATATATATATATATATATATATATATATATATATATATATATATATAGAGAGAGAGAGAGAGAGAGAGAGAGAGAGAGAGAGAGAATTGCCAACGTACAATATTGCCATAGAGGGAGCTATTGAATTCACAATAGCGTCAGCGAGCTCGGTGCCAACGCATTGTACTCTGGGGATTCATACACCATCTGTGCGATGAAACTGCGTTTCACGTCTTGCATACTTTCGTACAAAACGCCGTCGTTTCTAGCTCACCGATGGTCACGCTAAAATGGTCTAGCGGGATCGCAGTGCTTACAAAACAAGGACGTTTTATCAGCATCTCTGGATGCCGTTTCTCTGTTTTTTAAAACTGCTTTATATAAAAAAAGTCGTCCATTTATTAGATAGATTTTAAGGCCGAGTGTGTCTATGTATACCATGCTGAAATTTCGCTGGGAAAAATAGTTGCAAATCTGTAACTAATTTCTTACCCCAGCTGGTCGATATTTTCGCAGCTCTCCACTACAGCGTCTCGCATAATCATATGGTTGTTTCGGGACCTTAAAGCACGCATATCAATCAATAACGTGTAACTAATTTCTTCGCAGATGCCACAAAAATTGTGCTTGATGCTGAGTAGTACTCATGAAATTAGTATCATACTGGATGCTTCGCAATGACAAAAAAAATGCCCGCGTAAGTAATTGATTGATTGATTGATATGTGGGGTTTAACGTCCCAAAACCACTATATGATTATGAGAGACGCCGTAGTGGAGGGCTCCGGAAATTTAGACCACCTGGGGTTCTTTAACGTGCACCCAAATCTGAGCACACGGGCCTACAACATTTCCGCCTCCATCGGAAATGCAGCCGCCGCAGCCGGGATTCGAACCCGCGCCCTGCGGGTCAGCAGCCGAGTACCTTAGCCACTAGACCACCGCGGCGAGGCGCCCGCGTAAGTAATTCAGCAGGTTGAACGAACGTATTGCGATGGGATTAATCGGAATATTTGAATTAACTGGACTTCGTTGTGTTATTGAGCGCAACGTCCGCAAGAAAGATGGCGAGGCTGTTTCCTGTAGTTTTTTTTTTCAGTTTACGAAAACAGCACACGGGCATAAAACACACAACACACGCTGGTGATAACAAAACATCTTACAACCTATGAACAGAGCTTTCAGCAGTCGCAAGAAGAAGTGTAGTCCAACAATTACCGAAAGTCTCACTGGTGGGTGCTACTATACTGTCATACGAAACTATGTCATACGAAACCAGTTTTGCAAATGTATCATGTGAACGAAACCACCTCAGGAGCTACTGCAACACCTTGACATGTAAATGATCACATTCATGACCAACACATCATGAGTTTCATGTTTTGAGTAGTCACTTATGCTCGTCATACAGTTATGTTGTGTCACACCAATTTTGGTATGGATCCCATTACCGAAACGGCGAGGAGAGCTAAAAGTCGTAGGTGAATAGATAGATAGATAGATAGATAGATAGATAGATAGATAGATAGATAGATAGATAGATAGATAGATAGATAGATAGATAGATAGATAGATAGATAGATAGATAGATAGATAGATAGATAGATAGATAGATAGATAGATAGATAGATACGATCAAAGTCGCTGAAGTTCCCTGAAAGTGGTTCGCATTTAAAAAGCCATACGAATTCATACTTTAACAGGTTGACTTATGCTCTGTTTTACTCCTATAATACTGCATTAGTTTACCAAGCCAAAGCGTACGTTGCACAATTTTTTGTTCTGTATCAATTTTTTGCCTTCTACCGTGTTGAATTCTTTCTAATACCCTGTCGTATCATGTCGTGGCCATGTCTTATGTGAGGGCCCATAAGCTGTGCTGAGTACTTTTTTCTTTCTGCCTGGATTAAAAAAACCCCACGATGTTTATCTGAATTGTGTGATGTGGTAACAAAATGTTCTCATAATAACAATGAGGCGCGTTGAAGTTCACGTCATATACACTGCCATTTCATGCCGGCACTAGAATTAAACGAGAGAAATGTTCAGAGTCTCTGCAAGCAACATACCCTGACAAATATCATGATGTCATGTGCCCCGCATGCAGGGAGAAGTCCATTGAGCCCCAATTCTTCCATGTCCAAGTAAAGGGTGGCCATCTGCAGCCTGTTTCTGGCCAATCAGCTTTAGGCTGCCCAAGTGAAAGAGAGCAAAAGAAAGGAAGAAAGAAGGAAAAAAGAAAGAAAAAGAAAGAAACAAAGAAAAAAAGCAATAATGAAAGAAAGATAAAGGAAAGGAAGGAAGGAAGAAAGAGGAAAAAGAGGGAAAGAAAGAAAGAAAGAAAATAATGGAGAAAAAAAACAAAATAAATAAAGAAGGAAAGAAAAAACACCAGTACACCAGGAAAGCTCGTTTCCAAACTTTCTTTGCCGATATTTAGCCGATATGTCATGGTCTTTGGGATTTTTTAAAGAATGGATCCTCAATTATCCAAGTGGCAGTTAGCTTATGTGAATTAACTATTTTACCCGTTCCGGGGATAATGTGATAGAGGAGCAGTACATGTTATGTAGTTGTGGACCGGGCTACCTAGGCGTTAATGGAGTCTCTAAATGTCCCGACGCAGAGCGGCTGCTGATGCAGGTTTACGTGACTTTCAGTTCTATTGTGTGCACCCTCTTCTCAGCAGAGACAGTACACTTCTCACCGAAGAAACATGAGCAGAAAAACTTCTAGAAGTTTTTTGTGCCCTTAGTGGTTGGGTGCCTAACACAAGCTTTTAAAAAGCGAGCTGCAAATGCTGGTCTGCATTAGATTGAAAGTTGTCAGGTGGCCATTTGCCAGAGCACTGTCGCAACAACTTATAGCGCTTCCATCACTGGTAAAACACTGCCAATTTACTGCACTCTTGCTGCTTGGCTTGCACTTCTCTAACTAGATGCTCGTTGCTGTGGTGCCAGTGTTCATTAGAGTAGGTCGCCATATTTTTCTCCCATACCATTTCGAATGGGGCGATTGAAAAGCAATATTACGACACCCTGCGTTCACATTCTCTAGTGCCCCAGGGTGGAAACATTTCAAGCGTCCAGTTTACTGGATACAACACAAATGGGAAGGAGGGAGTGTGCGAGAAATCAATCGATGCTGCTGTCACGCTAATGCGAGCTCGAATGCGCCGAGCACTTTAGACGTAAAAGCAAGAATCGCAAGTGAAAAAAAACGAATAGTATTAACATAACTAGGAGATAACACAAAATATTTTCCTGCGTCGTCTCGTCAGGAAAATCGACCATTGGGAACGCATAGCAATCAGATGTTGGATCATTTCACTGGAGTCATGTAAGCCTGTGCCAAATTTTATTGACACAAGCACTATGTAGCGTGCTTTCTCGGCACGAAACAATCAATACAAGGTTCATAATTCTTTAAACGTCATGCTGAATGGCAAGAAAATAATTCGAACATGAAATAACCATAGCAGCTAGGACCACACTGCTCAAAAAAACACGCTTTATGGGGTTTGACCTCTTGCATTCTTGATCTCAGGCATGCACTAGTGGGAGAACATTTTCGACATACAAAGATTACTTATTATGCATGTAAATTGATCTTCAAAACCATTTTAACATTTTTTATCAATAATATATCACAGCTGAGGCCTTCATTTCATTACATTACCAGTATATTAAGACACCAAAGAGGTGTCGGGCTAAAGCTGCCACTCTTCTCAAGCAGATCCACAGCGAGGAGCATATCGACGCGGCAGCGTACCGCGGGAGCCACGCCTTCTCCGCAGTCGTGATCGACTCCGAACAGCAAATCACAAAATGCGCATTGGTTCACACTGACAATCCGATGATTGCCGAGCAAGTGGTCATCGCCCTCGCCATCCTTGACGGTAAAAGGAAGGTCATCTATAGTGACTTTAGGTCAGCCATCTGCGCTTTCGAGCGTGGTGTCATCTCCAAGAAAGCCCTGTGTGTGCTCCAGGGAGGCGGCCACGACGGTATCAAGCATCACGTACTGATCTGGTTTCTCACACATGTCGGACTGGTCCAAGGCACTCCCCCGATCCCAGACCGCGAGCGCGGCAACGATTTGGGGGCAATAACAAAACATTTTTACCTCGCACGAAGACTATGTCCGCTCCCTCATTCAAAACTTCAAAGGCCACAGGCCCTTATACTCTCACTACTGCAGACTGACACGTACCCTAACCTGAGATCCCTTCACGCTATTTATCCTGACATATTCCCTAATGACGCTTGCCCCGCCTGTGGGGATGTAACCACGCTGGCGCACATGCTCTGGGAGTGTAAACCCGACAGTACTTCGGTCAGATGGGAGGCGGCCCTACGCAGCTCCCTCCTAACCGACCAACTTTGGGCCGTCCTGCAGGCCCGAGGAGCGGCCAATAGGCTTGGCCTAACGGGCTTGACGTGGTAGTCGCACCCGTGTTTTGCAGGACCACAATAAAGTTTCGCAACCAACCAAAGTGAGATAAAAATTGAAAGTGCAGGTAGAGTTGGCTCTACAAAATATGCCTTGGTTAGATTGTGATAAGGAAACAAAACCATCTTGCTAGCAGGTTTTCAAGAAAGAGTTATATTTTCGCCCTAAACGTTGACCACTTAGCAGAATCAGTGTAGTCTGCCAGGAAATTAACGGGGATCTTAGGGATAAAACATTCTTGTTGTAAAAATACACAGCTACCTCACTTCAAGAGTTCAAGCTTTGTCGTAAAAGTAAACTCAGCCGAGAAAAACTACAATCTATATGCTCAAACTACAGCGGGTAGCTACATAAAACTGGGCACCTATTCCACATAACATCCATCGTAGATAAATTGTAACTCATTTGCATTCGCTACATGCCAGACTTCCATGCAAGGGGCAAACTATAATCATTTCGGCGTTTTTTTTCCCCACTGCATGTTTTTATACAGATGCGTTACTCGATGCATGAAACCTTTGTCAGAAACACAGAGACACACATGCACACACAAACACACACACACATGCACATAAACACACACACACACAAACGCACACACTCGCAAGAAAATATTAACAAATCGTGCATCTTGGTTCACTTACACAAATCGCTTATACGAACCCACTCATCTCAGTTCAGTTAAGGGGCGCGTGAGATGAAGTGGTCCACCACAACAAGAGTCGGGTGAAATGTAGTGGTCCACCGCTGCCGCCGGTGTGCGTGACCACCATCGCACGTTGTAAAAAAAACTAAAAAAACACTAAGGATGCATTCGTACTCAAACCTGGGTCCCCTGCGTGCCAGGCTACATTTAGACCACATAACCATAACGGCGCTTGAAACTCCGTTGCAAACTGGCCTCAAGCAGGCTTGATGTCGGGAAAAGAATCGCGTTAATATGAGTCATAAAGCGTTTTATAACAGCTAAGGAGCAACTAGGTGCCACACAGACTGAATTGCATAATGAGTGGGTCCTACCATACTCCAACCTCATTACAAAAGCTTCCGGCATAATGCTTCCTCGTCGTCAGCCACAGCACGAAACAATTGCACAATATTCTTTGCTAGTGTGTAGCCGGTACCATGCGTGCTTCTCCGAAGAATGATGAATGTTGGTATCGTGAATGCCTCCCTATCCATCAAAAATTATAATGATTTATGGTACCTTGCAAGTGTGGTTGTAGCAGACTCAAATAGTGTTCAAAATATGGCAGATCCCACGTACATTCGGAATTGACATTATGCGAAGCATGTGGAGGATATGTGACTGTGTTGTAATTTTTTATTGAACAAAATCTCATGAAAAGGTAAAATATGCGCAAATGTTGTAAGCAAGCACATATGTTAGAGAGTCGCATGTTTACTGTTGCATAACGATGCCAATAGCAGCATGGGTAACAGCAACACCAGAAGCGGTAAGCTGGTATGTTGCAATTGTTCCAGCGAGCGTGGCGGCGCTGGGGGCCGCTAGATAAATAAGCTTCGGTAAATGGCGCTTCGCTACAATTATCGTTAAATCGACGTGACGGCTGTATGATAGGAGTACGTATGTACTGTTTATAAGATTTGACAGCCAGCACTGTATGTCCCATTGACGTTTCACTAAAATTACACTATACTTGAAAAGCAGTTCCGAAACGTGGCGTAGCTCTGTGGTAGAATACTTGATTGCCACACAGACAGAAGGGGGTCAATTCGTGATGGGACCACAATATGTATTCTATCAGCGCTGCCGATGCCAGAATTTAGGGGCGAGGCTCCTTAGGACCACCTTAGTCGGTGTCCATCACGCCCCACAAAACCCAAACCGAAACTGCACAAATGCACGACTAATAACAGAAACGTGTGTACAAACAAGAGTCTTAATGTGTAATCAACTATACGACAGCACACTACCATTCCCAACAATTGAGGTCATCTGAGAGTGGCTCCATCTCTCGGCAGCAGGAGCGCCAGCTTACCATATTTGAAGGAGAAGTAGGTGAGAAATTTATATCTCTTGAAAAAAGGTAGCTATCAAAAACGACTCCAGGCAATAAGTTGCAGATTTTGGTAAAATGGCAGTATCACAGTTTAAAGCGTGTGGCTTCGTAGGAGGATAAAACACCACTCTTAGAAACACAGAAGATTCCATAGTAAATACTCTGGGAAGCCACAAAGTTTGTAGTGCGATACTGTATCTTTGTCACACTGCTCAAGTGTATCTGTGCTATACATAAACCTTAGTTGTTTTAGATAAATAATGTTTTTCGTCAGATATGACTTTTTTCGCCAATTTTATATTCAGTTACGGCAGGCCACACATTTGGCCGACGATAGATGGCACTATGGGCAGATGTCCCCAAATCTAGATCATGCAAGCCATCCGTCTGTTCGCTCGTCCATGCATCTCTCCGTCCATTCATCCGTAAATCGATTCGTTCCGTTCGTTCATCCGTCCATCCGTGCATACATCCGCCTGTCCATTCGTCCACGCATTCGTCCCCCGATCTGCCCATCCTTTACACTAGTCGGCAACGTAAAAGTAGACATTGTGGTCCTTAGTATCTACAGCTTTGCGCACTTGTCGTTATTCACTTCGTGGAGATGCAGTGATTTTTCATAACGCTCTCGAATCAAAATTACCAATGTGTGTTCGCACTGTTCCTCGGTTGATATAAACTGTCAGTCACGTTCAGTGCATTGCGCTACAGTTGATCTTAACCAGATGTGACGGCTGTATCGTAGGAGTACTTATGTGATGTTTGGCATTTTACATAGTCTTCCTTATATGTAATGGAAAGAATTATGGCAGAGAATAAAGTACAGTACAGAATGAATAAAAAAGATGGAAATGGAAAGAAAGCTATGATGAGAGAGCTGGCAAGAGAAGAAAGAAATAACTACAGCGAGATATAGACGGCGAAATGGATAAAAAGAAAGATACTAGCGAGAAATCAAGAAAGTCAGAGGGGAAAAAAAGAATAAAAGATGGAGAACGACAAAGTATTTCATCGGAATATAAACATAAATAAACATAGAAAAAAACATCGCTGGAAACAGAGTAAAAAAAGAAGATATACGGAAAGAAAGCATGAGAAAATTAGTAGAACTTCGTAAAACTGCCAACGCAAAGAGTGCGTCAGTGTCCATCAGCTCCGCTGTCTTTTCAGCACTGCGCTTTCTGCACAAGCTACTCTAACTTTTTATGCGTGTGCTAATTTGTGATCGTTGCTGTTTCAGGAGAAGTTTCCATTCTAAGAAAAATAAAGAGTAAGAAATGGCACAGCTTGCACTAAGTTGTGTACGGCTGGATCACAGCAGAGCTGGTGCTGCCTTGGCAAGGACTTTCACTTCTCACCTCTTCCCTCTACCTCTCGGCTACGTGCTCGTTCTTCTACCTTTTCCCTCCCTTTTCCCCTGTAGGTCTACGTCCTTTTTGTTTATCTCAGTCGTTCTCTCGTCTTCAGTTTTTCTCTGTTGCTCACATCTCTTTCTTTCTCTCTCCGTAGTTGCTCTTCCTTTGACATCTTCCCTTTTTCATCACCAAGCTATATTACGCTATACAAGGCTCTGTCCTGTTAGCGCGCCTGTATAGCCGAGTGGTTACAAAGCTGCCCTTCCGATCGTGGGGCGCGATTTCAAATCCTGGCTGACTAAGAATCTTTTCTCGAAAAAAGTTTCTCTCTCGTTTCAACTTTTTCTTCCCTTTTTCATTGTTTCGTCTCTTGTTTCTCTGTACTCGTTCCCCACGGGGACAAATCGGCTTAATTGTTCCGGGAGCTACCCAAAAGATTAAATATATGAAGAACGTGATGAAAAGAGCGCGTGCTGGTTAATGATTATGGGAATGTCTGGCTACGACACACCTTGACCGTAACCACTCTGCTGTAAAAAAGACTCCTTGTCATTGTTCGGACGACTGCAGTGCCGTATATATTCTGTAAAAAGAGGACTCAACTTGAAACTAATAATTTTCACCTAAATAATGCCGAAGTATTTGTGCCTGTCGACTATAAAACGCACCAGCTAGTTTTACAGAGGGGTTCGTGGTGTAAGAAGAAAACAAGCGAACCAAAAATGCAAGAAATATATGTAACTGACTCGTACGGAAACAACAAAAGGAAGACGTTTGGCTACGTGCACTGCGTGTTTTGTGCCCCGCTCGTAGATGTGTTGTGCGGTTCACGTGGCGCAGGTCGTAAAATGAGCAAAAGCTGGCAAACGCTACTCGTATGATCCGATAAGCAGCTCCATTCTTATTTTTACAGCCATCTTTTCCCATCCCGTGTATATACGTAGCATGGCCTGGTCGAGGTCTTGCTATTTTGAGCTGCCCTCCTCAATAAAACCACCAAAACCACTTACACCGATCTCTGAAAGGGTGTGGCGCAGGAGGCACTACCGCAACAAAGACTGCTGAATGAACCATGTGGTCATCAAAGATGAAAACGTTAGAAGCCTCTAGAGCGCACGAGGTGACTGACCCTTCCTTTTGTTGCATGAAGGCTGGTAAATGCGGCTATCGGAAGCCCGAGCAAAAAAAAAAAACAATGCTAACAGGGCGAACATTGTGACTGATAATGATTCGCTGAGTAAATGGCAACACGATTGAGCCTTCTTTGGCCACTAAGTAAAACTGATGCTGATAGACCTTTTTTTGACAGTGAAAACATGCGACTGCTTGCATCCTTCAACCGATAGGTTAACATACTAATGAAGAATATGGACAATGAGCAGGCCCAGTAGAACACGCAGCCCTTGATGATTTCTCGCTTAAAAGTGCGTGTCCCTCACAAAGTTTAGGACAGCTTTACAAGCGTAACAATACGGAGCACTCAGGAAAGGACACACGTACACAGCGCTCAACTCACAACTGACTTATCATTCTGAGTGCATGGTCTTTTGACAGCGCGCATCAAAGCAATAGAAACGTAATTTTAGAAAATGAAGTGATGAAAAATTCTCGTGACAACAGACAGCCTTAAAAGACATTCAAGCATAGCTGACAGCGCATTCAAGGCTCTTGAGAGATCAAGAACGCCCCCGATATACAAAATAGAAGTAACAAAAAATTGTAGTTTTAAACCGGCCCACAGCCACGATAAAGACAGGTAAGCCATGCATGATACCTTCTGGAGACAGAGATAGAAATATAAAAATAGACTTGCAAAACCTATTGAAAGGCATGAGCTGCAGGTATACAGTGCACTTCCTTGCTGGAGAGGCAAAACGATCGAGGACCGTGCTGGGAAATTTTTCATGAGGTCTGAATTTCGGCTGCCTCTGCCTAGTGCATGTTTTCGGCTGCCTAGTGCAATTTCAGCTGCCTAGTGCATGTTAGCAGCGCCGGGCACTGCTAACATGCACTATAGCTTAGAGCATGCTTTTTTCAATGTTTTTTTTTCTTACCACATTCGAGATATGTTTTCCATCTTTCCTTTTTGTATATTTGTATTGAGTATCTGTCAAGGCATGCTTGGCTTTACCATGATTGTCAGTTCGTTTTAGTAATAGTTTGTATTACTTGCTTTAGTTTTCGTTTTTACATCAGGGGCTTGCCTGATGTTTTAAGAACTTGGCTAGATTCTTAATTGTGCTAGAATGTTTTTTTTTCGGTAAAGCCTTGTGTAATGAAGATTCTGAATCACTTCATTTCATCGAGTTATCTTCCTGTCGCTTTGCAGTGCGACATAAAAAGGTCCTGCGTTCAAAGTGTGAATGTTTTTTTTTTCGGTATAGCCTTGTGTAACGAGGATTCTGAATCACTTCATTTCATCGAGTTATCTTCCTGTCGCTTTGCAGTGCGACATAAAAAGATCCTGCGTTCAAAGTGTAGTGAAAAAGAGTGGCCTCAGTGGTATCACAATCGGCATGAGATCGTGGTTGCTGCGCTTGGTTGGACAAACGCTGCTGACCACTTCTCCTTCTGTGATGTTTTCTGCCAATAAACCCCTAAAAAGGGGGGGGGGTGCTGAGTGCTAAAACTAGGCTTCTTGAGGTTTAGTTGAATGCCGGCGTCAGTGAGACATGTGAAGACGTGCTCAAGACGACTTAAATAGGTGTCGAAATTGGCGAAAAAGACAACTGCGTCATCGAGGCTTCGTAAAATCATGACCATCATTCTCTCAAAAGTTGCTGGGGCATTACAAAAGCCGAAAGGCCTGACGGTTAATTCGTATATTCCGTCGGGCGGGAGAATTGCTGTTTTAAATCGATCAGATGCTTCCATAGAAATTTGTCGGTATCCAGAGCGTAAATCCATCAAAGAGGATTCTACTCCCTGCAAACAATCGAGGGCGTCATCGATTCGATCGATTCGTGGTGACGGGTAAACGTCCTTCCGGCTGATCTTGTTTAAGCATCGGTAGTCGACACAAAACCGAACGTAGTCGTCCTTGTTAACAGGAACGACCGGTCACACCCCATGACCGTTGGAAAGCTGAACAATCCCGCTGCAGCATGTCAAACCTGGTCGTCAATAACACGGCGCTCCGACTATGAGACTCGATAGGAGCGTTGCGTAGAGGCGCATGGCTTCCTGTATCAATCTTGTGAGATATGGTCGGTGTGTGACCGAGGCACATTTTTTTCTGATCCTCGAACTTCTTCGCCGTCTCTTGCTTTCCACCGCCTGGCTAAAAACTTCTGCCTGAGAGACGACCTTTATCGATGCAATTACCTTTCCGGCGGTCGCAAGTGACCCCTTGTGAAATCCGGCCGCCTCACGCTCTTTTTCACGCGACGTTAACCACCAAGCTACCGACGACCCTTCTCCAACGTGCTAATGGCAAGCTCTTTATGTACACTCTCTACCGCTGGTGGTCGTCAGAGCTTGGCACTTCAACGCGTTCTCGTAACTAGTGAGATGGCATGACGAGCACGCGTTGTGCGAAGTCATAGTTCACTCTTGAAGTCATAGTGCCACGCCAGCTAGCGCGTCGAATCGCTCTCGTGCCTCCACATGGCGTGGTCAAAGTGCGCATAGATGTCATCTAGTGTAGTGGCTCACTCGCGCGTGCGCTTATCTCTAGACTCGGTAGCTCTGTACCTATTCTGCTTGCACCGCAAGTTTGCTATAAGGTACAATAGTTAATGATAGTACGAACATCACTTCGCTTACTGCCATGGCCGCGTTTACGAAAGAAGCGTGCTTCTCAAGAATCAATTTGCGATAGTTGTTCGCGTCCGTCCAGGTGTATACTTCTACGTTCGTGTCGTACGTGTTAGCTTCTGTTTAAGCAGCGTGCTTTCAGTGTCGCGCTGTAGCAGCTGTTTGCTGACCTTGTCTTGTGTTTGCTCCTTTCGTGCGTGCTTTCTGCTTGAGGTGTGTGCTGCAAGTTTCGATCTGCTTGCTGCTCTTCACGTTTTTTGACGTGACTGTAGTATTCATTCTTTCACCCTTGCTGTGGCAAATCAATGCACAATGATTGCTCAACTACATCTGCGTAGACACATTTCATTTTCGTGTTATACTGATTTCTAAAAAAGGAGATCAGCCACGCTTTTTTTTGTGTCTGGCTCTTCCTCTCTAACGCTCTTTTGAGGCATTTCTCTTTCTTTCTACTTGTATCAATTTGCTCCTACCTCTTTTACTATCTTTCTCTTTCGGGCTTGTTCTCTGCTTTCTTCATCTCTTTTTTCGTGTCTACGTCTTTCTTTCTCTTTATGTCTCTTTCTATGTTTTTTCAAGTTTTCAATAATTTTGTCATTATTCTCTTCATTTATTTGTAGTTACTCTTTCTTTTTGCTTCAATTGATATCTTTTTCTCTCTGTTTCCTTTTTATTTCTATCTATTTTACTCCATTTTTTCACGTGCTCAGCTTCACCGCGCGGATCTTTCCTTTTACAAGCGGCCCTGCTGTTTGCTTTAAAACGAGTCTGCGGTACATGCGCATGTGCTTTTTTTGTAGGCACCCAGGTTTTTACGGTGGAATTGAATACTTCGACTGCTATAAATGTGTAGTCAATCGAACTCACTAGCATCCATGTACTCCTGGCGACACCAGGATATGTCGGCAAGTCAACGGCACCAAACAGCAATGGACACGCTGACAATGCGATGCCTCATGTGGCCCTAACTTTAGCTGACATAGCCAATTTATGTAGAAAGGAGACGAAACAAAACTGTGCGTGCATGCCCTAACACGTAAATTTGTTTATTGTGTATTACACTAAAGTGCGTTTCGAATTAAATTTCAATATATATATTTCTGAAGTTCTTAGCAAACCTGTTTTATGTGGTTTCACTTCACACTCATCATTTCCAGCTTAATTATACTCCGCTTATATTTATTACAATATTTTTATCTGTGCGTGGGACTTTGTGCGACACCTAGTTGTAGAGCACCACCGATAAATATTATCTTATCCTATGCGATGACTGAATGTCGAATCACCTCACCTAGAGCAGCAGAGAGCTGAGATATTTGGTTCATATTCATTCTAAAAGACTGGGCACGCAGTGTGGAAGCGAGATTGAAACTGCAAACGCCTAATAACAACTAAAGATATGCATGCCGGCAGAAAAGAAAGACAGCACGCGATCTAATCTGCACATGCCCATGCAATATGCGAACTTATCAATCAGGCAGGCGCGTGAGAATCTACATGAAGAATAACTGCTAAGGCATTTGATTTCATCTTTACGCAAGCGTATAGATGGTTGGCTTACGCATGCGCTACCGCTATCGATATGCCGTGCCTCAATCATCAGACGCGTTTCTTCATTCCTATGCCGACCCAAAACCGTGCATTCATTGCTTATTGGCATGCCTTTACGTTCTCGACAAGGTAAAGAAAGATCAGAAGCTGAGTCCCCAGCTAGATATTTCTTAACTAGAAGTTATAGGAACACAGGAGATCACTAACTGGACGCTTCAATTCATTGATTGACATGTGGGGTTTAACATCTCAAAAGCACCATATGGTTTGACAGACGCCGTAGTGGAGGACTCCGGAAATTTCGACCACCTGAGGTTCCTTAACGTGCACATAAATCTCAGCACACGGGCCTACAGCCTTTTCGCCTCCATCGGAAATGCTTCCGACGCAACCGGGATTCGACCTCTCGAGCTTCAGGTCAGCAGCCGAGTACCTTAGCCACTAGACCACCATGGCGGGGCTTACCGGAGGCTCCCCTTCCAATGTTTCTTTTTTGTCTTATCGAGAGCCTCGCTTAACCTTCTAAAACTGGATGGTAGCTGGTAGGGTGAAAAGAACACGTACCACACTACGTACTGGAATGAAGACGAGGTCCGAATATACCTCAGTGCTCAGCTAGGTCTATATAAATCCGTTTGCGAAGCCCTTGAGCCTTAATGAGTGATGTCACAGACGCACTCGATCTGACCGTTGCCATGATTGATGTCGTTTGTAATGCCAGAACAAACAACAGTCTCGTCCATGCGCACACATACGTACACATAACCATGAACCTCGGCATCGTAGTTGCCTTTAGTGCATTCACAGACAGAAAGGAATAAGAGAATCGTGATTTGTGGCCACGCACCGCAATACGAACCATTGCCGTTACCCGCTTCTCTTTTCCGCTTTGTAGCTTTGCGTGCTGGCAAGGTTATAATCAAATTTGTACCTCATTTCGTTTCTTCTTGCTTTCATGGGAGCAGACAAACGTAGCATTACAATTAAATTACGCAATCCGACAAAACAAATAAGAGAAACGAGGAAAAGTTCCATGAACAGGACCTTCAACATATTAGTGTTCCTGTGATTTCTGAGTTCGTTCTTTACATCGTTAGTAAGTAACGCTTGTTTTCTTTTCCAAGATAACACAAACAAGAGGGCTTATCCACATTTCGATTGCTAGAAAAGTTCGAGGGTCGTTTGTAGATTTACTAAATACTAGAAGAAGCATGAACGTATCGTTTGAGAAGTTGTTGTTAAACACATGTTAGTGTGAAATGCATGTGGGACTGCTGCACTTTGTTAACAACACTTTCGCAGTTTCCGCCAATCTACAGTTTTATCTGACAATGACCCTAAGAGGCAAAAAAATCTCAAGCGGCACTTGTTAAACTCTGTTGTCCTCACCTTCAAAAGAGTGGCAGATCGGGCGAGCTGGTTGTTTTTACTTCTCTCGTAACGTTTTAGTGTAGACGGACGGTGCAAGTGCTCGTTCTGTTTTCTTGCTCTCTCCGGGTCTAGTAGCACTTTTCGTTGAAATACAGACCAACAGTGCGTTCAACAACTGCAAAACAGATATGAACAAATGAAGCGTGGAAACTTGGGCAAGTTGGTAGGACATAAGTGAATGCAGGAACAGCGCAACCTAGAAGTAGTTACTTCGTAACTACGGAAGCGACTCGCAGGCCACGCGTGAGATAATTGAAGCTTATCGAATGAACAAGTTTGACGGTAAATGTGTAAGTTGCCCATCGGTTGCGTTGTTGCAAAAAGAGATTGCGTATCTCGATCTTTTTTAAGCTATATGTGTATTTGTTTTCAAGAAAAATAAAAAAGTGCTCTTTTCTGTCCTTGTTTTTTTCGCTTCCGTAGTTACGAAGTAACTACTTCTAGGTTGCGCTGTTCCTGCACCCAGATATGAACGAAATCAACAAAGAAACCCCAAATTGAACTCACACGTATTGTGCGTTTACTTGTTTTATAGGAATGAGCCGGCACCCAAGTGTTGTGTATTTTTGAGTATACAAAATACTTAAATAAGCTCATTGTTTTCTATTTATCACATGTTCACGTTGTACTTACTGGACTACCTTCTAACGCAGTCGCTTTTTCAGGAATGTATTCGTAGCCATGTACACTTAATATTTTGATTTTTTGTGCTGTTAATTTTTAAACTTAGCATTTCAGCATAAGAGGCTCTGGAGCAATAATAATTTTCAATTTTATTTATAAATGTATAAATAGAGAGGTTGGCGCCAATGTGAGGCGCCGGCTACTCCTGTTTTCTTGCACAAAACTCGACATTGCATTCTTGGTAGCAAACACAAGAGCTAAAATGTACACAATGTACATATCGCAACACTTACGCAATGAGTCCACGTTTTGCAATGTATCCACACCACACAACCGCACAGAGTTCGTAAAAGCACAAGCAATCACGCCAATTTATTTTCCACTCAAGACATGAAGTTTCACTAAAATGTGTAAGATGATCATGTCTCTTAAGTACTGATCTGCTTTCACAAGGGTTGCCACAAAAAAATTCTAGTGAAACACAAAAATAATGGTATGAACCGTACCGGCTAACAATAACGCTAATACATTTTTTTACGTTTAGTGCTTTTGAGATATATATGATTTCTCCAAAAAGTGAACTACTGCACGCGCTGCAGTGGCTTGTAGATTTTGCTTATGGCGACAGAACCAAGATTTTTGATATTGATGGAGGTCGTTATCCAAAACATTTAGTTTTTGTAAAAGCTTTATTCGAGGTCCGTCATAATTTTCACAATGTAGAAGAATGTGCTCAACATCTTCTTGCGCTTCTCCACATTAGCAGGTAAAACTGCCACGTTTCCTTATTTTTTACAGGAAGGCCTTCGCGTAGGCCATAAAAAGTCGAAGTTTATGGATGACTGTTTTTATCGATTGACTTACCTTATACGGAATAATAAATTTTATACTGGGATCACTGATATATATTTGGGAGCATTGCGCACCATTTTTGAACGAGGTTTCCATGAACAATTGAGAGCTCAGATTATTTATTAGACATAGTGCATCGCCTATCGGTAGAAGTAGCAGTGATATATGATTCTCGCGATGCGACGCATGTGTCATGCGATCAGCTAAGTCGTTTCCTATAATTTTACAGTGTCTTGGTCCCCACTGGGACATAATAGTGTGGTTTACATTCTTTGCTATAGCGTATAAGTCTTCTGTATTTTACATGTGAGCACGCAAACTTTGTTGTCCAAGCTGATTGCTTTCAACAAAACTAATGAGGACTGTGAGTCACTGATAACTATCCATCAAAGTGGAGCTGGCTGTAAACGTATGAAGCGAAAAAACGGAGTATTGCATAAAGCTCCACTATTGTGAACGTTGTGAAATGGCTGAGCTGAAAAGCCTTTTTCGCTTAATAAGCAGGTACAAAAAATGCCGACGTAGAGCTTTGATTCAGGCATGATCCGTTAGTGTACTTATGAATGCAGTCTTGATATTCGGTGTAAAGATGTGTTAAAGGTATTTGCTTTATTGCAATGATAGACACATTATTCTTACAAGTTAGTTTCAGAATTGAAGTGGTAATATCTGGAATAGAGAGTCGCCATAGTGAATATGACGTACATAAAGGCCAGTATTCATGCATAGGCAGTAAACTCTTGCATTCCGCTCTAGTTTTGTGTATTTGTGCAGCTGATCTTTCCTGAATAGCTCAGTATAGGGGATAATTAGAAGGATGAGTTGCCAACCAAAGGTAATGCGGATAATTTTCTGTAAATTGCAGAGCATGGAAAGACGGTTGACGAGACGCCGCAATTACCAATGCACTTGCAGACGTTCGTGGTACACCAAGACATATACGAAGGCTACTGGCCAACAATCTTTGAATCCACTCCTCTAAGTTACGGGATATCCCATGTTAAATCGGGGCAGAGTAAGCTATTCCTTGTCGAATGATTGCTGAAGGCGCACGCAGTAAAGAAGAATATATTTATGAAGGAAAGACAGGAGGGCAACTGGGCGCCGTATGTCTAGATGCTGTAATGAAAGGTCATGTCTTATTTGTGTGACGCTCGAGGGGCGACTGTAAATACGTGAAATGAACCGTGCCACCCTGTTTTGCACAACAAGAACATGAACGGCCCCATCTCCCTCCGGTAAGTCAAGGTAATATATTGAATGGGGAGTCGACTTTTTCTTCTTGTGATTTTATTTGTGGAGCACAAGACAGCCATGTGTCTAAAATAACCTCTAAACATTCGTGCTGCCGCAGAAGTTGTAAGCGCTGAGTGTACATCTCAAGTTTGAATTTCTCAAGGCATTTCCTTGTGCTTATATTTACTATTACTTCTAATTTAAAACAGGCTTGTTCACATTGTAGTATTTTACAACGCCAAATATGGAATAAGTGAACATGCTGTTTCGCTAAAGCATGAAACATGCTTCTCATCGGTCGATCAGCATCAGCGCACGGTACAAGTTTGGTGTGAGAAAAATGGCCATGCTCTATTGCTTAATAACTTAGTGGAGCAATATCTTTAGCGAAGAACATAGCAACAATATTAGCCATTGGATGCCATGTTACTTCTCAACAAAGCCTCCGGCAATGAGGGTATGGAAAAAGTAGGGTTAAACGCTCTAATGTCTTAGTCAGCAAAAAGATCTACCGCCTATGTTAGCTTCCTTGGTAATGAGGTAATTCGTTAGACAAGAATAAACGACATGCAGCGCGAAATTTGTTCTAATTAGATACGCAATGCGGCATGGTAAGCACAAGAAATATTGAGCGAGGTTGTGCGTTAGACATTGAGTAACTCGGTACAAAATGGTTATCAATACTCCGGGGCACTAAGGCATGTCTCATTATAATGGTGAAATTCTGTGAGTGAAACCGTACGTGACCTGGAACGATCCGACCACAAGAACGACCGCGCGTGACGTAGATGTAGGCAGAGTACGGTCACAGTATCGCATATTCTACAATCAATAGCTACTACAACAGTCTAATGAGCGAAGAAGCTGTAGCGTTAAAAGAGCATTGCTGCTGAACTGTGCAATAACGAGCTCGGACCAGGCCCAGCGCACAATATGGGCGACATGCCACAGGGAATGTCAGTAGTTCCACCGCACGCCTGGAAGGAAAACTTTTTGTTCTTACATTTTGCAGGTGCTTTTAGACACCGTTGGGAGCCATGGCATTCGCGCGGAGAAATAATATCTGCTACAGCGGCATATGGTCGGTGAACTAATCAAATAATGCGAGAAACAGTTTCGTTCAGTGTCGTTGCCACAAAATTAGTGCGTTTGTGAATGTAAGAGAAGTTGACGAAGTAATCGGTTCATTAGGATGATGCACGTAGATTTACAGAAGTAGATCCAGATGGTCGCTACGGAAGTCAGTGACTTGGACTTGTTTTTCTTTTTTAGGGGCGAAGCTTCTTATAGCGGCACCCGTTCGTCTCCCATGGCCGTTGTAGTGTGTAACAAGTATACCATTTTGACCTCCAAGGTGGTGCCGGTGGGAGATTTTTTTTCTGTGCGTTGTTGAACAATAAAAATAGTGCTCAATGTACATGCCAATGGCTGCTAATGGGAAATAAGAAACAGGAGCATTCGGCTTTTAGTGAACGCGCGCGCTGCGATCCCCATTAGCAGCCATTGGCATGTACATTGAGCACTATCGGACAAGAAAGTGATGCTACATTATACTCGCTAGGTGTAACCTCCTCAGTTTTAGAAAAGTTTAGCGAGCGTTGAGCCGCAGTGCCATGAATAAAATGAACTAGTATATACCATGAACTCTAGGTGGTTAAAGATGGGAAGTAGATACGAAGCGCAAGCCGTAAGAAAGTAAAAGCCGAATTCGCCTGTCTCTCATTTCCCATTAGCAGCCATTGGTATGTACAACAAGCACTATCTGACAGGAAAAGGTTGCTACGTTATACTCGCTGGGTGTAACCTCCTTGGTTTTAGAAAGCTTTATTGAGAGTTGGGCCTAAGTGTCATGAATACAGCGAACTAGTATATATACGATGGACTCGAGGTGGTTAAAGGTGGGAAGTAGACCCGAAGCGCAAGCCGTAAGAAAGTGTGCGTGTGCCACCTCTAGTTTAGTCCTTGGAGTGTCTGCTGTATGGCGGTGCTTCTATATGGGGAATATATGATGAAAAGATGCGAAATGGTGGTACTTGGAGTGTTGAATAGATAGACGAACGGACACACAGACATATGCAAGGATGGACGCATGAACGGACGCATGGGTGGATGCGTGGACGAACGCAGAGACGGACGCACGAACAGACGCTCGCATGGGCGGGTGGATGGATGAATGGACGGTCACACAGACGAACGCATGGACGAACGGAAGCAAGAACGAAAAGACGGACGAATGCTTCGCCCCACTCTCCATCATTCACTCCATGGAAATGCTGCCAATGTTTTTTATGAGAATGACAAGTTTTCCCTTTTACGTCGGGAAGGCTTAACCTGGTTGAAAATAAAAAGTGTACTTTATTTGAGTGAGACTCTAATTGACACAAAAGAGAGAAGGGACAGCGTGTTATTGGTACATCAGCGTAGCCAGGGTATTGAGTCTCATTCACTTTTCTTTGATCAAACAAGATGCCTGGCAAATTTCTCTTTCACCTAATACTTTGATGATAAGACGCATTATGTTGATTTAGGCCCCCCTAGTCAATGCGGCGACGTTATCGCGAGGGCCACTCACCATTGATAGATTGCCATACTCGGCTACTTGCGTCAGATTTCGACCAGACCAGCATTCAGGACTTTCGCTGCGGGAAGGCTCCATTTTCACCCCGCTTTTTCATGTTTTTGTTTTTGTGCCCATTCATATGCTTAGTTGCGAACTGATTCCTTACGAATGTGTAGCATGATACAGTTGCCCACAAATCAGTGCCAGTGAGCACGCATCTGTGTTTCGCAATCAGTTAATGGGTTACGACATCGCATCTCGGCATTTAATATCAGCCGCTAGGCATCTAAAAAGCAAACTAACTAGCTTCCCTGCACTATGGAAGATATCTCTAATTCTCTCATAGCAAGGCTTACTGCATTTTGAGGCTATTTTCTGTAGGTATCGTGCAGAAATTTATTTCTTCAAAAGGAATTACGTATGACCTGCTTCGTTTTGGCCACGGTTATATATATATATATATATATATATATATATATATATATATATATATATTTATATATATATATATATATATAAGGGAAAGAAGTGTGTACCTAAGGGCTCGTTTTTCCGTGTTTTAACACAATATTAAATGAGATATAACAGACAGTTAGGTTCGATTCCTGCTCACAGTTGGTAATTTTTTCATCCACTTTTCTTTCTTCTTATTTACATTCCATTGGTTTTAATAACTTCCCCTGTACATTCCTTGGCATTACTGTGTTATATCTCATTATATATATATATATATATATATATGTATATATATATATATATATATATTGAGGTAGAGGTAGACGGATGAACTTCATTTGGTGGAAGGAAGGAGAGAAAATAGAGGGAAAAGAAAGGCAAGGAGGTTCACCAGCCTATAGGCAGCCGGTTTGCTACCCTGCGCATGGGAGAGGGTTGGGGGACATGAAAGAGAGCAGAGAGGGAAGATAGAAACAGCACATTCGGCAGCACATGCGCGCACACTCAGTCATAGTCCAGTCTTGTCTTTCGCGGTGTGTGACATTGCTGTTACAGTCGCTTGTTCAAGTCCGTGTCGCGTAGGAATTTCAACAGAGCTTTCGTCGCCTTCTGTTGCAGTGTCTTCTCTCGGGCACTTGACAGAATAGTGTCCACAGACATTTGGCTGTTGTCGATGCGCTCAAAAGCAGACGCCAGTGACTGTCTCTGGATTTCATACAATGGACAGTCACACAGGATGTGGTGTAGCGTCTCTTCGCAGTGACAAGCATCGCAGAGAGCATTGTCGGCCATTCCTATGACAAAGGAGTAAGATTTTGTAAATGCCACTCTTAGCCATAAGCGATGAAGTAGGGTGGATTTTCTTCGGTCGAGTCCAGTGGGCATGCGGAAAGCCATCAAAGAGGACAGGTGGTGTTGACGATTCGTATCGATGCTTGGTGGGCACCATACTGAAAACATGATTTCACGCGCAAGTCGTCGAAGATTACTGGCAGCATGAGTCCTCGAAAGTGGTATGGCTTCTTCTCGTGTTCCTTCAAGGGCTGCCGCGCGGCAGTATCGGCATGTTCGTTCCCTATGATGACGCAATGACATGGCAGCCATTGAAGCGTCACATGATGCCCTTTCTCGAGTAAAGTGTGGAGAAGGCATCGAATTTCGAAAACAAGCTGTTCGTACGGGCCGCGACGCAGTGCTGAGAGCACAGATTGTAGGGCAGTCCTTGAGTCGCTGAAAATCGACCATTGTTGCGGTGGTTCCCGATTGACCACACAAAGCGCAGCGCGCAAAGCAGCTAGTTCCGCTGCTGTAGATGCCGTGGAGTGGTCAGTCCTAAAGCTGATGGTAACACCTCTTGCTGGGATAACTACTGCCCCTGACGAACACTGGTGGTTCGTGGAACCATCGGTGTATACATGTATGCTGTCTGAATATTTCTCGTGCAAAAGAAGAAGAGACAGTTGTTTCAGCACGGGCGACGAAAACTCAGATTTCCTCCGGATCCCTGGTACACTAAGATGCACTGTGGGTCGAATAAGACACCAAGGTGGTATGGATGGTTTAGATGCATGAGTGAAGCCCGCGGGAAGTTTATCGTTGTATTTCACGATAATTTTGGCGAACGATGCTTGGCGCCTCTCTGAAGGCAACAGTGCAAGGTGATGGCCGGGGGCACGTGCGAAGTGTCGGATGTGCGTTATCAGGACTTCTACAACAATCTCAAGTCACTGTAAATTGTGGACGTCCTGCTATCCAGCAAGGCCAACCCAATCGCCACTTGCTCTGCTATTTCAGCCAAAGTCGTCCCGACCGTTGTCGAGTTGGTGATACCACCCTCGTGGTTGATTATCACTGCCGCATGCCCCTTCTCCTCAGAATATCGGCCCGCATCGACGAAGGAGCAGTCCCCGGGATGTTCTTGGGCCCTTTGTAGTAGAGCCTTTTCCCTGGCCCTTCTTCTACCCTTGTTATGTTCGGGGTGGACATTTCGTGGAATGGGGACAACGGTGATTTGTTCTCGTTGTTGAAGAGAAATGCTGCAGAAGTGAGACTTGATTTCTATCGGCGGAATACCCAGCTCTCGTAGGATGTTTCTACCGGAACACGTGGAGGACACGCTGGTGAATTGGGCCTTCTTCTGTGCTTCTGCAATATCTTCCTGCGTGTTGTGCATGCCGAGAAGGGACAGTCATTCCATGCTTGTGTACATGGAAAGTCCGGGAGCTCTCTTGATGGTTTTTCTGATTAACTTGTTGAGCTTGTCACGCTCCGACCTCTGCCAGTTGTGCATGGCTGCAACGTAAGTGAATTGACACATCACAAAGGCGTGCACAAACCTTACGAGGTTATCTGCTCCAAGTCCCTGTTGCCTGTTGACAACCTTTCGTATTAGTGTGATGGCAGTGTCAGTTTTTCTGGCAAGAATTGTGACCATCAGGTTATTGGAGCCGTTCGACTGGCTGGTCATACCTAAAACCCAGAGGGAGTCCACCCTGGAGATCAAGCTGCCCTCACCTGTCCTAAGATTGATATCAGTATCATCTAATGGCTTCTACCCTCTTTGTTTGGGGCCCCTGTACTTGGGCCTGAACAGAAGCAGTTCAGATTTCTCCGGCGCGTACCGAAGACAACTCGGTACGCGACGTAGTTTTCTGTGACCTCAATAGCTTCCTAAAGCACAGCCTCTATTCGTCCGTCGCTGCCACCGGTACACCATATGGTGATGTCGTCAGCATAGATGGTATGATTAATGCCATCCACTTCGGAGAGTCTTTGAGACAGACCGATCACGATGAGGTTAAAGAGGGTGGGGGATAGTACTGATCCTTGTAGCGACCCTCTGAAGCCAAGCTTCACCGGATCCGAAACAAGATCGCCCATCGTGAGTATAGCCTTTCTGTCAGTCAGGAATGATTTTATGTAGTCGTCGAAGCGCTTGCCAAGCCCAAGGCTTGAGATCCGACTCAGTACGAGCTAGTGCAGAGCGTTGTCCAATTCCCTTTCCAAGTGCCGTCCGAATGTTTCTCTTATGTCTCTTGTGTTTGTGTTTGTATCAATAACTTGATATTTGATTAGAGAGAGAGAGCAAAATAAATATACGCTGCTAAAAACTTTATTGGTGATGTTTCGATCAGTCTCCGATCAGAACATAACCGCTCGCGGGTATGTGACACTGGTATGCGGGTAGGTGCCACACGGAATTAACACATAGTAGGTACAAAAAATTGACGATTGCACAAATGGGTATAATTTTAACCCGTGAGCGTTAAGAAAAACCTGACATTGGTAGCGTTCACCCGACGAATGCAAAAAATAAATTTCACTGTTAGAGCAGCAATTGAACTCGAAAATTATGCGTAGAGAGAGAGAGAGAGAGAGAAAGGAAAGGCCGGGAGTTTAACCAGATATTGGCATCTGGTTTGCTACCCAGTGGTAAATAGGGGCAAGAAATAGGGGGTAGATAGAGGGGGGAAAACGCACGCGCACTCATGTGAAAACGAAAACACACACAGAAAGGGCGTCCTAGCTACAACCGTTCAGTAAGGTCGGTTGATCTTAAAAAGTGTAGTAGCGCTTTCAGGGCCCTCTTCTGTGAAGTCGCATCCTGACGATACTACAGAATTCTCTGCTCTGACAGAGGTTGATCAGCTAATTTGTTGAGTTCCTTGCGAAGGCATAGTCGTTGTTTACTATACGCTAGGCAGTCACAAAGAATATGTTGGATTGCTTCCTCTTTGCCACAGTGGCCACAGGCTGCGGTGTCGGCCATCCCAATGTGGAAAGTGTAGGCGTTGGTAAACGCAACGCCCAATCACAACTTACATAACAGGGTCTGGTCTGCTCGGCAAAGCCTCGACGGGACTTGAAGACTTAGCGTAGGGTCAAGCGAGTACATACAGTCGGGCATGCTTGAAGTGTGGCTGATTCCATTGTGATGTGGTTTGCTGGCGAGCAAGCCTGCGGAGCTTTCATGCAGCATCTGTCCTAGAAAGTGGTTGTCGTACTTTATGATCTTCTGCGTGGGCTGAGCGGGCAGCTTCATCGGCCCGTTCATTGCCGATGATTCCGCAGTGACTGTGTAACCAGTGAATTGTAATTTGGTGCCATTTCTCAGTAAGGTAGTGTATAACCTCTGTTATCTCTAGTACCAGCTGCTCGTGTGGTCCACGGCGTAAGGCTGATAGTAGAAACTGCAGTGCCGCCTTCGAGTCGCAGAAAACAGTCCACATGCGTGTAGGTTGATAAACGAAAAATTGCAACGCGGCATGAAGTGCTGCCAATTCTGCTGCCGTTGATGTTGTTTTGTGAGATGTCTTGAATTTAATTTGCGTGGCCAACCTTGGTATCACTACTGCTCCGGTAGAGCTGTCCGGCTGAACCGATCCGTCAGTGTATATATGTGTGAAGTCTTGGTATTCCTCGTACAAGAGAAGTAGTGTGAGCTGTTTAAGAGCCGGTGACGACAAATTGACCTTTTCCTGGACGCCAGGTATGTTAATATTATTCATTGATTGAGCGAGGCACCATGGCGGAGTCACAGGTCTAGCGGCAGGGGAGAACGAAACTGGGATCGACTTGCCATGTGCGGTCACTGTTTTGCAGTAAGATGTGCATGATCGGTCCACTAGTAGAGAGGCTAGGTGATGTCGAGGAGTTCAAGCAAGGTGTCATATATGTGTCCTTGGCACTTCAACATTAATGTGGGTCTTCATGAGGTGGTCCCTTGGGATGGCGATAGTTGCCGCTGTTGATGTACGTTAAGGCAAGCCTAAACAAATCCGGAGTGCTTGAGCCTGGACACTTTGAAGCATTCGTATGCTTGTTTTACTTGCGTTGGTTAACGCAGGTAGGTGTACCGAAGGAATCCAAGAAAAAGAGTCCTGTATAGTCGCAACGTAGCAGCTGTGTGCATTCCCCAGTTCTTTTCAGCGAAGAGCTTCAACAAATGACAGATGCCTGTCAATTCCCTTTTTATGTATGATACATGTGGGCTCCATGAGAGGTCTCTGTCAATTTTAAAAACTAGGAACTTGTATGATCGGAGGTGACGTATCCTTTCGCTGTTTATCAGAACGCTGCAATTCTGCATTGGTTTGCGCGTAAATGCCACAAGTGCACATTTCTCAGAGGAAATTTCCAGACCTCGTTGATGGAGGTAAATAGCAACTTAAGTGGCAGCTCTCTGAATTCGCACTCGCAGCTGTAGACGTGTTACTGCAGACGTCCAAACGCAGATGTCGTCCGCGTACATTGACAATCTGACAGTACTTGGCAGATGCTCATTGAGAGCTATTAACGTCAGGTTGAATAGTACAGGGCTAAAGTATGCCACCCTACGGTGGCTGTAATGTAGCGAACTGTCACCGTCCTCGGTTCTCACGAAAAAGGATCGCTCAGAGAGATAGCTGCGTAGCCACTGAAACGTCCGACCACCCACTCCTACCTTCTTGAGAGCGGTGAGGACAGCTTCATGTGTGACGTTATCGTACGCCCCTCTAACATCAAGAAATAAAGAAGCGCAGAGACACTTGCGGCCTTTTTCGTGTTGCACGTAGCTGACCAGGTCTATGATACTATTAATTGAAGACCGGCCACGGCGAGAACCCGTAATAGCATCCGGGTAGATGTTGTGATGCTCCAGGAACCATTCTAGCCGTCCTAGTACCATCCTCTCCATCACTTGGCTTAAGCAACTAGCCAGTCCAATCCGGCGGTACAATGTGATCACCAGTGGTGACTTGCCAGGCTTCAGTAATGGAACCAAACGGCTGGTCTTCCAGTTAACTGGGAGGGTGCCCTCTCGCCACGAATCATTGTATATCTCGAGGAGGGCACTCCTCGAACACTCACCAAGGTGACACAGTGCTCTGTATGATATTCTATCAGGCCCGGGGCTGATGTCCGTTTACGCAAAGCCAGTGCTGATTTAAGGTCATGGATAGAAAAAAATGGTCCATGTGGTGATCACGTGATGTCGTGCCGCCACGTGAGAGCGTAAAGATGTTGGTCTCTACGAGCTGACCAGATAATTTGGCACCGAACTCTTCTGCCACGTCGACCTCCGATCTCTGTTGAGAGAGGGCTAGAGCCTTGAATGGAGACCACTGAATGGGAGCTATCCAGAGCCCTCTTATTGTCCTTCACAAGTGTGATAAAGGCTTCCGGGGATCTAACGACGCGCAGAAGGCTGCCCAACGTTGTGACTCTAGCTTGTCTATGCGGCGTTGTACCTTCTGAAGACGTCTAGCGATTCGTAAATTGTCGATTGCTTTCGTGCGTCGGTACATTCGTTCCACACACCGTCGGACAGCCCGAAGTTGTTCTAATTCCACATCAAATTCGGTTACTCTCGAAGAGCATGTGAGGATGCACACCGTGCCTGGCACTGTGAACTTGATCACCTCTTATAAGTAAAGTGAGGTGTTCTCTTGACAGTGTTCTTCCATGAGAGATTTAAACTTGGTCCAGTCCACTCTTTGGATAGTTTCGCGTACCTTGCAAGGTGATAATCCTCTGATCTTGACATATGTGGGAATGTGGTCGCTCCCATGTGTTTCTATGTCCGCAAACCATCCGGCACATCTGACAAGACCTCGAGAAACAAAAGTCAAGTCAAGGCAACTGCTGTATCCAGGGCCACGTAAAAATGTTGGGCTGCCATCATTTAACAAGCACAGCTCGTTGTCTGAAGCAAACGTTATCAGACTTCTACCTTTTGCGCTGATCTTCAGGCTCCCCCATAGCGTATGGCGGGCGTTAAAGTCTCCGATGATGACCCATGGGCCAGGAATGGATGATAGGATGTGTCGTAGTCTTCTGTGGTCAAATCTACTTGATGGCTACAGGTATGCACCGACAACAGAGATAGTAAGACCCTTTTTCTTTACTGTTAAGCATATATATTGGTTATCGTTGTCAGGTGATACAGACCGAAGAATGTAAGTCAGGTAACAACGAATAAACAGCAGGACCTTGCCGTTTCCACTATAACAAGACGACATAAATGATTTGTATCCGGAGAGTCTGATAGCGCTAGATAAATTTGGCTCGCAGATGACGATGATGGGAAACACATTGGTGAAAACAAACCGACGGAAATCTGCAATGCGTGATGTCAGTTCCCGTGCATTCCACTGAAAAATTGTTGCTTTTTTGACCTCTTCACTGAAAGACAGTAGCTGGTGGGCCATTGTCTACTCAAGAGCTGCCAGTACTGGACTCAGAGCGTCCAATACTGGCATAAAAATTATGCATAAACTTATGCATAAAAATTAAGCATTTTACTGCAGGACCACGCAAGGTATCAGAGTTTCTTTTCTAGTAAACCCTAATGTACATGAACCTCAATTGTGGTTCCTGTGCTGGCAATCTAATTTTATGAACATTACATATACACTCCTATGATGCAGTCGTCACGTCGGGTTATTGTGAATTGTCGTTAGGTGTCATGCGCTGAAGTTTATTTATGTAGTAGTGTCCAGGGATACTATCCTCACCAGCCCCACAGCTTTATATCAGCTTATCACTTCTGCTGTTTCTAATACTCATGTTGCTGTTCGCATGGTTGCGCAAGTGAAAAACAATGGTTATATAAACATATACAGCTGTTCAACTAATGTCTACGCGAGCCGCATTTGTACCGTAAGTTTAGCCTCAATTTATAACCTACTACTTAATAAACAAATTACAACACGGTCACCTTAGCGCCATATAATTCGCATAATGTCAATTCCTAATGTACGTGGGACCTGCCAATACTTTTTTTTCTTTGATGGTTTTATACAACGTATTATATATATTTTTCGTAGTTAGCTCGCCAAGTTTGAGCAGCACCAAGGTAAATTTTCTTTTTCCACTCTGAGCTTTTCGATGACCTAGCCCTATATTCAGCATCAGTTTCAACATTGATACTGAAGAGCTCGAAGTATAACAACGAAAATGTAAACATAAAAAGATAAGCAAGAAAACCCAGTTTTGTCGGACCGGAAGGCTGGTCTTTCGCGCTGCGAATGCGAAGCTTACAGAAATCGGAACTCGAGAACAGTTCCTGTGAAGCCGTTCAATTTTTGAAACGCAACGAAGTTCCTTCTTTCCACTGAGACAAAGTAAAGTTAAGCACGGTACCTGAACGGAATCAAAGACGGTCAGGCAACTTCTCTTCAGAAAGATGTGCCCCTACACCATCTTGTGACTCGAGTGCTTGGTGCTCATCCTCTTTCATGGAATGAATTCTGCTACACAATAAAATGAACAGAAAAAAATGCAACAGGGAGGATGAGAAAAACCATACTGATTTTTATAATGAAAAGGTTCACCCAACGGCAGGAATAAATGGCCACAAGAGTAAATAACTTTATGCTTGTTTAGCCCTGTTAATGTGAAAAGCAAAAAAAAATAGCTGAAATAACTTTTCTTCATTTTCGAAACACAACCCAGTTGTAGAAAAGCGTTTTGCTGCTGAACCGAACGCCATGACTATAGAATAGTGCTATACAATCTTTTCCTACGTTGGCAAGCTTGAATTCAACGAGGTTACAGCAAATTCACCATAGACATGGTGGGAAGTAAATGAAACTTCCTAGTTTATGGTCTGTTCGCCAACAATTCTCTGTTTCATAAGCGCCCCTGAATCCTTCTGCGTATACAAGGAAAAAGGCTCGTCGTGCTGTCGCAAAAAGAGGCATCACAATGAGGTAACAGTTCAACACTTTCAGCATCTCCTGTGCCTGTTAGCTTAATCTTCACGAAACGCCAATTTAGGCAAAAACCAGAATAATCGCGGCAAGATACAGTGCGACAACTGCTATATTCTTGCCGAGTACATGCCTGAGTACCTTTTGTTTTACATGGTGTTCAGAGTTAAGCTTCATGGCGATCTCAAATTTAAGTCCCGGGAAGAGCGTGAAAATAATTTTTGCAGATAACCTACGTATCCAGGGGAACACAAAGTAATATAGGTGGCCGAAATAACTAAGACTTATTATTTATTTTTTCAGTGGCTTCATAAAGCAAGTATACTTGTATTGAAAAGTTGGAGGCACTTGTGTTTCTACACAGTCACACATGGAATAATTCTTCTGGCATGTATGTTCTCAAAAATATCCTGTGGCAAAGTTTATTTGTGCAGTGCCTTACTATGCGTGCAAGGTGGTGAAAATCGGCGCAATGTTCCTCCTTGATGTCAAGAACAATCATAGCTTGCTATGGCCATCCGGTAGTAAGAGGGCAACCGTTATCATCTTTGTCAATGCACTGGTCAATGCCTTCAGCCCGTTATCAGATTAAACGACGGCCGCTACTGCCGCTGCCCATCGGGGAGGAGCTTCGGGCCAGTGCTGACTGTTTTGCATGCGTAACTGATCATGCAAGATACACTTTTCCGTGGGACATCTCGGAGCACAAATATGCTAGAATGATTTTTCAAAGTGGAACTGTGTAGAAACGCCACTGCCTCCACCTTTTCAACACAAATATGCCCGCTTGCTGCAGTCACTGAAAAGTTTATTACCAAATTTTAGTCACTGACAGCCATATTTATTGTCTAACTTTGTGTTCACGTGGATCGATATGTTATCTGCAAAAATGATTTTTATGTTTTTTCGTTTGCTTAACTTCAAGAAAACCATAAAGCCTAACAATAAATACCTGGTGAATTAAGTAAACGCCGCTAATGAGTTATAGTCAAGGTTTTTGATATTGACCCCCAGCAGACATATTGACCAAATATTCGCGTTGTATTCATAATATTTATGGCTGAAGCGCCTTTTGCAAGCGTTGTGGACAATCTCAGCGTTCTAATTTTAGCACACCTGGCACCCTCTTGTGCGTGGTAGTCCTTACTCTGACGACAGAGCGCGTTCATGGAGCTGGTTAATGTTACAGCCAAGTTATTTGTTCCATTTTTCACTTGCCGTAGTCATCCTAAAGATCTGCTAGATTTGTAATGTGGAGCACTCTTACACAACACGCGCACAGTTCAGTAATGAATAGGTAACCTGGAACGAACCCTCTATGAATAATGATGCACGTGTATGCTTAGTTCTTTGCCTCCTCTGTATATTCACACTAGCAGACACTGGTAGACATGAGTCTTTCGCTTTGATTTTTTCACCCTGAAATGAGGTAGGCAAGTAGTTAGTGCCTGAAGTTATGTGGTATGCCACAGACAAGTTCAGTACGTGAGACTTTTTTTTTCTTGTTTGCGATGTGACTCAACATTAGCTTTTTATTATTTATGACAGCATATTTTCTCAAAGCCTGATCGGAAGTTTCATCCTCTATTTACTAGGTGAAGTTCGAGCAGCTACTTGAGAGTTAGCTGGAAAAGTATGGATACTGAGCAATTTCATGGTTGCTATAAGTAGAAAATCTTTCCTTCCCAAAACAAACAAATAACAATTTTAAAACTTCCCACATAAACTGTTTCGAGGACAAACACAGCGCAATCATGTACATGCCATATTTTGATTTCAAACTCTACAAAGAGAAAACGGAGCTGAAACGACTGTTCAAAAACAGTGGGTTTGCACAGTGATTTCATGACAACATATGCCAGGAAGACAGTAAGCTGATATATTGAAGAGGGAATATGTTCTCCAAGAAAGAAAGCGTCTTCTTTCTCAAAATAAAAGAAACCATCAATCAATTTAATCAATCAATTTTTTATGTGCCCTAGAACAACCATTTAGTGCAGACGCGCACAAAAATATTACAATACAAATAAACAACACAGTATAGACACTATTCAAAAAGAACAGGTAAGGAGAGTGAAAACACAAAGACAAACAGAAATCAGTGCAAACTAGGAACAATAAGAAGACAAGACGAGAATGATAGAATCTGGTTAAAAAATAAATAAAGGGAAATAAGCACACTGCCGCGGAAACCTTCCCGAAAGACAAAAAAGAAAACAATCTGTACCTTGTGAACGACCATCTTAAGACAGTGCAGAGCTGGGATGAAAACAATGAAAGCAGACTGTGAAAAACAACAAGAATATGAAAGCTAAATGTATAGAGAGCTTGTATTCTGCGAACAGTGGAACATTAAAAAAAGTTGGCAGGTACAGGAAATAGTCTATTCTCTCTCTAGTCAACTTACACGGAATCCGAAAACTTGCACAGCTGAGAAGTAAAGGGCAGCATATCCTATCGTGAACTAGTTTTTAAAGAATATCTGGCAAGCCGTCAGCGTCTCGGTGAAGACGAAGAAGTTGTGCTGCAGCTGCTCCAAGTTTTCGAGCCAGCACGATGCCACTGATGTGCCGGATATCACTCGTGAGCTCCGATATGTAGGCAGGCTGGCGGATATCACGTGGGGTGTGGGCAGAGTTGGCAGCGGTCGATTGACGCGTGCGCGGCTTGTGATCGGTGAGGATATGGAGCTGCCGACCTTCTAGGAACTATTGAAAGTGCTTGACAGCCAAATAGGCCGCGAGCAGTTCGCGACTGAATGTGATATAACGACGCTCGGTATGTGAGAGCTTCCGTGAGAAGAAAGCGACCGGCTGCCAAACTCCGTCGACCAACTGCTGCAAGACTGCTACTATGATGACGTCGGAGGCGTCCGCTATGAGTGACGTGATGGCGTCACTCTTTAGATGTGCGAGGAGCGTTGCGTTAGCCAGAGCTTCCTTGCTGGAACTGTAAGCTGTTTCTGCATAGGCCGTCCAGGAGATGGAAGCGTTGGGCTTCGTTTGACCGGATAGAAGTGCGTGGAGTGGTTGCAAGATGGCAGCGCAATGAGGAATAAACCGGCGGTAATAGTTGGCAAGCCTGAGGAATTCACGTAGTTTATTCGTACCTGTTGGTCGTGGAAACTGCAATATAGCTTTAACACGCGCAGCCGGTGGAGAGATCTCACGCGAATCTACGTGATGGCCGAGAAAGTCCAGTGCGGAAACGCCAGAATCGCTCTTTGATTCGTTGACGACTAGTCCATATTTGCGGAGTCATGTGGAAACCTGACGCAGGTGAAGTTCGCGATCTTCTGCAGTGGTGCTGAAGACAAGGATGTCGTCGAGGTACGCGAAGCAGAAGGTCAAACCACGAAGTGCTTGGTCCACGAACCGTTGAAAGGTTTGTGCGGCGTTTCGTAGACCGAAGGACATACGCGGGTATTCAAATATTCCAAAAGGTGTTATTATGACAGTCTTCGTACGTCGGAAGGCTCGACAGGTATTTGGTAGTATGCCTTTACAAAGTCGATGTTACTGAATACGGTGGAACCATGCAGCAATGCCGTGAAGTCCTGGAAGTGCGGTATCGGATAGCGGTCCGGTACCGGCACTTTGTTTAGGGCGCGGTAGTCACCGCATGGTCTCCAGTCACCTGAGGTCTTGGGAACCAAGTGTAGCGGTGACGGCCAGCACCAGGAGAGGGGCGGACGTATCCGAGTTCAAGCATGTGCTCGAATTCTTGGCGTGCAATCATGTAGCGGTCAGGAGCGAGACGACGAGCCCATGCCAACACTGCCACTACTATTGTCAATATATGATGAGTGACATTGCGGCGTATTGAGTCTTCAAGATATGGAGCACGAAAGAGGTAGGAAAATTTTTGCAGAAGAGTAGAGCACGGCGGGGAGACTTTGGCATGAGCTTGCGCAAGACACAAGGGTGGCAAATTTGATATCACGCCCTGAACTGTGAGGGGGGTCTCAGAATTCACGCGAAGGCTATGTCGTACTAAAAGCTTAAATTGCCTAAAAAATCCGCACCGATGATGGGTACACGCAAGTCGGCGATTAAGAAAATCCACCGAAACGTGCGTCTCATACCGATGTCAAGCGTGAAAGACCTCTGTCCGTGGGTCCGTATGGTCGAACCATTGACCGCGGTGACAGGCGGCTAGGTCGGGCGTCGTCAGCAGTCCTTCAACGTAGGAGGAACAATACACACTTCGGCACCTATGTCGATGAGGTAGCGGACTTTGGTGACGCGGTCCGTCACGTGGAATAGGCGGCTGTATGTCGGGCCTGAAACACTGGCCGCCGTCAGTGCGTGGCCCGTGCGTTACCCGCAAACTGGCATGGTTGTTTGCACTGACGAGCTCGACCTCCGTATCAATGGTGGTACCAGCAGACGCTGAAAGGCAGAGTTGGCGATCTTTCGCGGCTTTCGCGCCGTTGTCGTGATGCGTTCTGGCGGTGGTCTACCTTGAGCGCGCTAAGTTCAGTGACCAACTCATCCACCTTGCGCTTGAGCTCCTGGTTAGCTTGAAGAAGGTGGTCCAAGCGGTCGTCGCGTACCGGTGCACAGAGGGTAGATTCACGTGGTCTTTCTATCGCAGATATGGACGGCATACCGATATCCATAATCTTGTCAGCCATCCGTGCTAGCGAGTCTAGGGTTTCTGTAGACGATACACTCAAAATCATCCGCACCTACTGTGGCAGTAGCTAAAATAAGAGTTCGCGTAGGATGGATGCGTCCAAAGCAGAAGAGTAGTCCCCGATCAGGTGTCGCATGCGATGCAGAAGCTCCGCAGGCGTTCGGTCACCGAGTTCTTCCGAAGTGAGTAGCTGCTGCAGCCTATGCTGTTCCGACTCAGTTGTCCGGCGTATGAGCTCCTCTTTAAGGGTGTCGTAGGTATTGTCAGGAGGTGGAGAACGCAGAATGTCTCTTACGGTGGCGATTACAGCAGGCGGTAAAGCGCCGATGACGTAATCGTACATCGCTGTTTGCGACGTTACGCGGTCTCGTCGGAAGAGTGGCTCGACGCTCAGAAACCAGAGTTCCGAGTCCGCTTGCCAAAACTCCGGGAGCCTGAGGGTAGCGACGACAGGGTCAGGTACCCTATACGATTTGGCGTGGCGTCGCTGTGGGGAGTGGTGTCCATAGTCAGCCCAAATGAACGGGGCTGAAAAGCAGAGTTGGCCGTGATGCTCGGTGAGAAGTGATCGTTATGATAATAATCTGGTAGTGTTAGAACGAGATCAAGAATCCTATCTAGCGAAACGATGATTGTAAATGTCACGAATTTTCTCTTGATTCGCTAAATGGTGTCACTACCATATTTAGCAATGTCGTTACAGATCACACATGCATATTCAAGTTGAGAAAGATTTATGACGGTGTACAATTTGTGGGAGGCTGTAGGAGAACTGAATTCTTGAGAGATTTTGCAAACACAGCCGCCAGAATGAATTTCATGCATGTCAGCACGTTTAGTGTGAGAGTAAATATTTAGTATGCTATCAAAAAACACCAAAATTACTATATTCTTAAACCTTACATTGATTGATTGATATGTGGGGTTTAACGTCCCAAAACCACTATATGATTATGAGAGACGCCGTAGTGGAGGGCTCGGGAAATTTAGACCACCTGGGGTTCTTTAACGTGCACCCAAATCTGAGCACACAGGCCTACAACATTTCCGCCTCCATCGGAAATGCAGCCGCCGCAGCCGGGATTCGAACCCGCGCCCTGCGGGTCAGCAGCCGAGTACCTTAGCCACTAGACCACCGCGGCGGGGCGTTAAACCTTACATAAATACATGGCATTCACCGAATATGTAAATGACACGATGGAAGTTTTGTGAGATATACTTATGAATTTGGTCTTTGAGGTATTTAGGGAAATCTTATTGTTGCCACACCATTCGAAGAAACAACACAAATCTGACTGCAGGAAGCGACAGTCGTTAACATAATAAATTTCCATAAATATCTTGGTTTCATTGACATACAAGAGAAAAGAAACATAATCAATTTCAGAACAAACCTTGTTAACGTAAATTAAAAATAAGAATGGGCCTAATCCCGACCCTAGAGGGACTCACTATTGACTGTCTACAAGGAAGACGTTTAGCTATTTACGGCCACATAACACAATCTATTAAGCAGAGAACTGAGCAGGAGATTCAAAGAGATGAGTCAGCATCAAAGCTTGCAAGTTTGACGAAAATTAGTAATTGGCTGATTACGTCGAAAGCCTTGCTCAGCTCACAGTAGACTACGTCAACCTGTCTTCTCTGAGAAATATGTGGGCACATTTGCGTCATGAAACTAGAAAGATTTCTGGTAGTTGATCGGGCAGAGGAAACCCGTTTTGACACGGAATCAATGAATTTTCGCTAACATTAAATATTTCTGGAAGATCTAGCTCAAGTATATTCGATTTGCCTCACAGTAAAGAAAGAGGGCGATAATTAAAACATCAGTTTGGCAGCCTGATTTGAAAAAAAAACGTGCAGATTTACATATTCTAGAAAACATGTAAGCATTCAGGCAGTTATTAAATATTGTAATCAGTACTGGGGCAAATCTAATATCTTAAGCCTTAAGTATGTCGGAGGGAATGACATCTGGGCACCATAATAAGGATGGTTTTAAGCGTCTAATTCATGTGCAGATGAGCTTTTCTTCTAGCGATAGGCCACTAGATGTGCTAACTGCCTTGGTCTGTTGTCCAGAGTCCTCGAGTATGAATCCTCCTGAACGAATGAAAAATGCATCGCAAAACAATCTGCAGTGGCATGCACAATGACACCGTCCGAATCTGGTAGCCTGACGGACTCCCCACTTTTGCTAGACAGTTTGCGCAAATTTGTCGCATGCTTGGTGTGTTGCACTCAGACAGTGTTAGACTGCGAGCCAGTCGACGAATCTGCCTCGTAGAGTCCGCTCTTGAAAGCGGAACAGAAAGCGGAATTAACTTGACGCTTCACCACAACTGCGGCCTTCTCCCGGCCTACTTCGACGTGAGGCTTCGCATCTCTATCGCCTTTGACTGAAAGCTCGTACATCGGAATGACTGACAGTGCAGCATGCGATGTTTGCGGCACCGATGAAAACATCGAACACCTGCTGTGCAACGTTCCTCGATTCGCTCCAGAGAGACAAGTACTTGCCAACGCATTGCGGCGACTGGATGATCAGCCTCTTTTTGTGCAGGAACTATTACAGCACCGTCAACATCCCTCGACAGCCCACAATGCAGTGAAAGCCCTCTTGTGTTTCTTGGGGCAGGTGGGTTTATGTGAACGCCTCTGACTTGCGGCGGAGTTCTACACTCGGCAGTGAATTTACTGTCTGTCTCTGCTGTATTTCTTTTCCTTCTCCTCCCTCTTTTTCATCTTTCTTGTCCCCTTCCCTTGGCCCTCAGTGTAGAGTAGCCAACCGGATGTCTTTCTGGTTAACCTCTCTGCTTTTCTGGCTTTTGTTGCTTCCTCTTCCATCCTTGTGCACATACTCAGCTGGCTTGTCAAAAGTAGTTTATTGCGATATCAATAATATGGACACTCTCGGCTGGATTTTGCCACCGGCGTCGGCATTGGTTTGGGTGTCGACGGGGACTTCGGAGTCGTGCACTGTTGACGTATATGTATCGATATATAGAAAAACTCAAGAAAGAAACGAATCCAGAAAAAAAGACTCTAGTGCGCGAAATAAAACATGGGATCTCCACGTCATGAAAATGGGGTGTTAACCACTGAGCCACCGAAGGGGGCCTCCGTCAACATTTAAACGGCAAGCTATTTATATGTACCGCCTACCGCTGTTGGCGGGCATCTCGGGGGAAGGTATCGTGTTTTCAGCATAAACTGATAGATGGAACAATGAGCGCGCGGCGGCTCTCATCTCTCACACGTAGTTTGGCCCACGGAGATCAGGGGAGTGGACGATCTCTTGCTCACCCTTATCTGCCGGTGGGTATGATCATACATCTTGGCTGGCGTTGGGTGTGCATGGAACAATTCTGTTGTAGTTACTGGGCGCACAAAGCTCACTGCGATTCTTGCACAGCCTCCGTTTGCGAAAAGGGCCCGCTTTTCAGACACAGCGAAGTAAAAACTGAGACGCTTATTCGCGTTCATCTGTACCTGTGAGTAGGTTTCGTGTGTCGTTATTGCGTGAGAAACTTGGGGCACGTTTTGATCCGCTTTCCATTCTGCGCGTGACCTTCTAATTTGTTGCTATCACGTTCATTGCTTCGCCTTTGCGGCAAAGCTGTGGCTTTTTATTGCGGGGGCAATTATATGGCTAACTCGTCTGGATGTTGCCGCGCTGTTGTCAGCATTGGTGACTGCCGTAATTGACCGCATATGTATACGTATCTATATAGGAATATGCAAAAAGGAAAATTATAAAGAGAAAACACCGGTACGCGGAATCGAACGTCTCACCTCTTGTGAGTGCGTAATGTTAGCCACTGAGCCACGAAGGGGCACCTCCTTCAATGCAGTGGCAATCTGTTTATATATACCATTTACTGCTGCCCATGGCGATCTCAGGGAATCACCATAATTTCAGCATTATCAGTGAGATGGCGCACAGAGCGCGCGTCGCCAGATTGTCACAATCTGGTGACACGGGCTGTAGCAATTATCTCCCACGCATACGTTGTGCCGTGGAGGGGCAGGGGGGTTGACGCTCACACGGGCGCGCACTTGTCTCGCTGTGGAAAGAATCATATGCCTTAGAATTTCACCGGAACTATTCTGTTGTTATAGATATCGGGCGCACAAAGGTCGCTGGATTCCCTGCACAGTCTCCGTTAGCGAAAAGCGCCCGCTTTACAGATACTGCGAATAAAGACACCTATTCGCGTTCATCTGTACTTGTGAGCACGTTCAGTGCGTCATTTGTGCGTGAGCAATGTGGGGCGAGTTTCGATCTGCTTGCCATTCTTCGCACGGCATTACAATTTGTTGCTATCACATTCATGCTTAGCCTTTACAGCAAAGCTGTGACTTCATTATAATAACGCAATATGTCAAGTGTGGTCACGTAATAATGATAATATTATTGACAATATCTTATTCATATTATATCAAAATAATAATAACAGCAATAGTAGTAGTAATATAGTAGTAGAATAATATTATTACGCCAATTAAAGGTTATATTACCAATATTATCTTGTGAGATGCCATGCCCTAAAACCAGGATATGATTATGAGAAACATCGTAGTGAAGGGCTCCAGAATTTGTGTCCATCTCGCGTTTTTTCACGTGCACTAATATATATATATATATATATATATATATATATATATACATATATATATATATATATATATATATATATATATATATATATATATATATATATATATATATATATATATATAAAGCTTTGTTACCACACAACGGGACATGCTTCAAGAGGATAATCAGTCCGCCCACAAACAATGCATGCTTACTGCGATCTGCGCTTGGTAATTACCTTGCTTCTGCCAGAAATCTTGTCGCTCTTCCACGGCCGTAAGAAGAGCTGCGTGTGGGAGAAGCAGCCGCGTTGCTACTTTGGAATGCACATCTGTTTACCCAAGCAATCTCGCTTGGGGAGGACCACGTATATATGGGCGTCTTAATGACGCAAGAAACGTGTGCGCCATGTCTCAGTGTAATTACTCGACGCTACCGCTTTCTGGTGAGCCTTGGTTCCGGCAAGCACTGTAGTATGATGTACAGCTGTTTCAATGAACATCTCGCAATACGAAGTCTGGTTCTCTAAGGCAATCCTCAGTTGAGCTAGGTCCATGCGGATTTCGCAATCGATCATCCTTCATAGAGACTTCCTTTTAGCATCTCAAAACTGTTAAATACCCATTTATCGCATATTTTATGGCATTTGCCAATTCTGGAGGCTTTTCCGCAGATTAGTACAAATTAACAAAGAAAACGATAAACACTAAAAGAGGAATAATGAATTAGTTGTTTCAGGGCTAATGGAGCGTCATTTTATTGGGGTGCCAGAAGTTTGGAGCCACGAAAAGCTCTGCATGTGTTAGTTTCAGGCGTTAAGAGATGAGAAATCTCTAACAGGGTTTTCTGCTCGGTGTTGGTACCTTGTGCGTGCAGCGCCATGATGACCAAGAAGGCAATTTACAATGAATAATCATCAAAATTGCATATAATATTACCTTCGCTAAATATTTCATTATTGAGGTGTACTGATACACAGTTTGCTGGTAACTTCCATCGATTCTGTGAGTAGACTGTGTGATGTTTTTTTGTAGTCATCACCCAAAGCAATCGAACTTCTGGCAACTCAGCGGCGTCAAACATGGGAGCTCTCGAAATCGATGACTGGTCTTTAAAACATAAAGTATTTTCGAAGTCGTTGATGAATTCGAGATATACGAGATAGAGATGCCTACGCCCATTATTGTTTAGTTCATAATGACATCAGTTGCTCACAAATCGACTCAAAATGGTCTTGTCCGAGAGCCATTGCTTCAGTAGAGGCTGCTGCATTCGTCTGATTCAAAGCTTTTGTAGCAGGCTTCGAAGCTGCCACTCGATTTGAGAAATAGCACTCCAAATGTCAAGCCAAGCCCAAACAATGTTTGAGCCTCGCTCATGCGCAATGGTCTTTGCGATGTTTCTTCGGGGCTCCAAAGCAGCCCTGTTTCTTGAAAACTGCCTAATGTTTCTAGTAATGTATGCCGTAAAGCCACTTGTTTCAAACGTGAAAGGAGTAACCGACACGGTATCAAGCGAAGCTAAATACGCGAACATGTGGCAGAAAGCTCTTGGGAGGATTTAACGTCATGAAAGAGAGCCAACATTACCCTCATGGAGAAAAAAGCAAAAATGATTAGCGGGCGTCAAGGTGGTGAAAGGGTCTTACGAGCCCGACTGTGGATTAGTCGGATTCGGCTCCCTAAGCTCATCGTTATTCCTCGTAGGCATAATTTTTGCTTTTTTCTTCTACGTGAGCAGAGCCCAAATAGTGTGGTCTGTGCTTATGTTACCATGTTCCTTCATTTATTTCGTTCACCTAAAAATTATGGCCGTCAGTAATTACGAGCAACTTCCTACACGTATGGCACCTAATGCCGACTGCGAGAAAAATCTTGAGCCCGTATTTGAATAATTATAACACTTGCCAACAGTGCTAACTGCAAAATGCTGATACACCTCTTGATGCACGTTCTAAACAATTTTCATCTGCCAAAATAAAAATATCTTATGGCAAACACATGAGTTGATTAGCAACGTGGTCTGGGCTACAGTGAACGAGAAAAAATATACTTTGTGAGAACAATTGCTTTGAAAACAGGACAACAACTTGCAGCCGTCAAGGCCCCTTTACCTTGATATTTTTTAAGCCTATCGCAACTTGTTTTTTTTTGTAAACGATACCAGTTAAACTTCTTGTGTAGGTGTTTTTCAGTGACAATTCCACCTTGTTAGTAGATTAATGTATTACGTGGTCACGGAGCTGCATTTCTCCTATATCTTCCCTCGTGATCTTCCTCCGCATCTTTTTTTTCTTCTCAGCAACATCAAGCCAGTATCCTGGCCGATACGCAAAAGAGACAATGCGGATGCAACAGATCCAGTGGGGGGCACAATTTGTATTCAGTGTCTCCAAAAGACATTGGCTACGCGCCATAGCAAAAACCTTGAAACCGCTACAGACAACGAAATCAAATGGTTCAGCATCAGCCTCACTTTCTTCGCTAAATGCGAAACGTTCCTGAAACAACCGCGCGTCCGTGACATGGTAGTTCTGTAGGCCAAGACACAGTGAATCAGAAAGAGTCCACAGAAGCGCTATAGCACATTTTTGTTTGTTTCTATTTACAGAGGAGCAAAGAATATGGCGAGTTGTTTTGTGCTTATAAGATTGCTTACTGAAAATGAAAAGTTTATTATGGGCTAGTTCTTATTAGGCAACACAGAATAAAACCAACAAATTATGAATCTAAGGGAGGCCGGGTCTCAGCACTGTTTGTAGCATTTATTGTATGTGTACTTTATAATCTGCGAGCAAATAAAGTGGACGAACAAACAAGTTGCTACCGGTGTGGACCGAACCTCGACCTTTTATATAACGCGATCAATGCTCTGCAAATGATCACTTGTCACTGGACGCCAGCTACTATAAAAGATTTTTACACACTAGCTCTCACGGCTACGTGTAACGCTGGTTAGCACTCTTAGGATTACACACGCGGAAATAGAAAAAAAATAGAGGTAAAAAGCACGACCGGTGCCGTACCTCAATCGCTAGAGCACCGTATACGCGTTTATTGATTCAGCGCCTATCGGCTGCAAGTAAAATTTTCATTCACTTAATTTTTTTTTTCAAGTTTGCTTAACAATGCTACAAATATTGTCTCACATTTCTTCCTTGGCATCTCTGTTTTTCAGTCCATGAGGTTATGTGAAACACTTAGACTGTTTATTGCACGTTTTCTTTATTGTGAATGCTCGTAAGTGTAAATTACAGGAGGTACGTGGGAAAAATGAGCAAAATAAGCTCGCGATTCCAATGCGGGTCATTTCAGAGCTAATTAAAAAACATGGCTGAAGTCTGACGAAATGAGGAAAGATAAAAGGGATATATTTTGAAAAATAAACAAGTTTTAGACACAGACACAGTACTAAGTGCGTGAAATGGTAGTCGCACTTGTAGGGGGATCCAATGATTGTTTCGGGCTTTCTATTAAGCCTCCTAAACCGTTCTTTAGCCATCTTGTCCTCCACTTAATATGAGGTGAAAGATCATAGTGAAAGGCTGATGAATTAATGACCAATAAAATTTAATAATAATTGTTAAGAAATTGTATATATCGCTTTATAGCTAATGAAATGATAGGGCGGAGGTTCAGGCGACAGAATCCCATGGAGCAACACCTGACACCTCGTAACTTCGGAATTCACTATCGCACCAAAAAATACCTCAGTGACAACTAACCGAATGTGATGCAAGGAGAAGTATAGCGGATGGAACTGGACGTACTTGTGCTGTAAATGGGAAGAAAGTAGAATGGAAGAAACGATGATTCGCCACCGACAAGATCCGAGCCTGCTACCTACATATAACGCGCCGGATGCTCTACCACTCAGCAACGGCAGGGGTCATTCCCTCATCCACGTGTGTTAGGGGGTCCTGCTTTATTGCAGGCCTGACGAGAATTGCTTCTATGCAACCACCAGACCCATACGGTCTAATCTCCAACGCATATACGAGTATGATTTCTCCCTTCACAAGAATTGCTTCGACAGTGGCCTTCGTAAAAGCAGCTTCATCCAAAGACGAAAATCCTCCTAAAAGACTTCGTGTAGACTGGAAGTGCCTGTGATGAGCAGCTAAGTACCGCTACAAATGAAATAATGTGCTGGTATGTGCACTGTGAATAAAACTAGGAATGTCCACGTGCGACCGTTTTTTTTAATGTGAATTCTTGCAAGTGAATAATACTGCGGATGAATGGATGAATGGATTTTGTAGCCCTTGAGAACACGCATTAGCACGTTGGGCTGGACTCATGACTGAAAAGAAAGACCAACTCTTTCTGCTGCATCGCGGGTTTGTTGGACTGTCCATAAGTCTCCGAGTCTGCCGCTGGTGATAGCAGCCTCCTATTTGGGCGGCGTTATGACGTCACCACCAGGCAACGCGGAGCGCCGCCAAAGCATGTGTTCTAGAACAACATCATGTTATTTTTATTAAAACATCTATATACATTTTAAGAAGTTGTTTATATTTTATCGTTATACGTTCATTTTTTAGTGTTTGACAACCACTTTCTTTCTTAACTGGAGAACATGTAGCAAAGAAAAAGTGAGGTGGTATACCAGTAAAGAAAGGTCACTGTATTAATTTCTTGTGTACTAATTCATTCAACAATTATCTTGCTCATGTTTTGCGTTTGCGAGTTACTCTAAGCTATAACAGAACTTTGTCACCACAGACGTCCTTCGACTCTGCACCGCGCGCTTCATCAATAATGGACGTACGTCATTCTCAGCGCGGTTCCATAGTTGCCCCTCCCCTGCTCACAGTTCACACTGAAAAGCCCTCCAAACATTCTGGAACGTTTTCCTGTTCTTTTTTTTTCGGGCTTAGCGGCTACAAAACAGTCCGCACTCTCAGCATGAAGTCTAGCTGTCATTATTCAAAAACCACGACTTTGGGGGCTCAGAGTTTAGAACAAATGAAGGGCCCGGGCATGTATCAATAAAATGGCAGCACGAGTGAAAAAAAAACAATGACGTAGAAGTTGAGAAACTAGAGCGGAGCTTTAGAGGGGGAGTGATAGAGTGGAAGAGAAAAAGAGGAGGGTGTGAGAAGGGGACCACCTCCTGAAGAGAACCCTGTCAATTCCAGAGACACCCGATCGAGCCGCTTTGTTACTTCAATCGCCAGCATTGAACGAAGGGAAGGATCTATAGTTCCTCTCAAGACACACTTCGGCAAAAACGGCAGCAATGTCTGCGCGACTCTTAAGTAATGAGCGGGACTCGCGTGGCACCACCAGTATTAGCAACTAACATTTGTAGTGTACTCACATCCCGTATCGGGCAGATTGAGAAGTATTAAATGGGCACAGGCACGCGCTCACAGACACCGTTGCCGCAGTGGCAGCAAGCGATCGATGCCGAATAGCCGCTTTGCGGAGCAGTACCACTCGACGGCGGTACTGCCAGGCAGGCGTGGAGGTGCCGTTCGTTGGCCGAGCGCTACCACCAACGCCGCCAGCGCTCTTCCCGCGCTGCGACAGCGCGCGAGCGCTCAGTCGCTCTTCGGGACGCGCCGCCGAGAGTCGCTTCTCCGCAAGACACCGGCGTCTATTGCTTAGCGCGCCCTGAAGCGCTCAATAGGACTTCTTCCAGACCTCCTCTCTTTCTTCAATAGATGACTCGCTGTGGTGTTCCTCCTTTTCTAGAGTCTTCCCCGTGTTAAGCTTCTTCTTTACTAATCGTGTGTCGGTGAGAACGGCAGCAAGAACTTTTGCCCACTTGGTCTCGACTGCTGTTTTCTCATCGCAATTTGTCCGGTCATGTTCTTTAGAGATAACAGAAGTGTTTCTTCGCTACTTCAACGGCTGCATTTGCGAAGACCGTGGCAAAAAAGGAGCTCTGAACTGACTTTTCTCATTTGGCTCGTCGTGCTCAGTGTGATGAGCACAGCCCCGCGACCGGGATATTGTTTCGGCGATGACCATTTCGGAGGAGGTAAGCTTGTGCGTTTCATTACAGCGCGAATTTTGAGACTATATTTTGCACAACTTTTCTTCGATATCTGCATGCTAATCGAATGCCTAGTTGAGGAAAAACACTTGCTCATTTCAGGAAAATTATTTCTTTCTGCCATAGGCTGCACTTTCTTACGCCAGTTATCAGCACTAAAACATTCGTTTTTTTTTAAGTATGGAACTTTTGTAAACGTGTAGTGAGGTACATTGTTTAAAAAAAAGCAAATTTTTCGTCACCGAATTCAGCAAACGTTAATGAACCTATTGTTACGCAAGTCGTGATTCTAAATAAAGATCATGTGTTCTTTCATTGGGTTTTGAAGTCTTCCTAGCAGGAATAATAGGGTGTAATTTTTCCGTTTATGTAAATGCATTGTAGAGCATAATCGGCTACGATAAAAAATTGATTTATATGTGAGGTTTGACGTCCCACAAACTACCATATGAATAATGAGAGACATCTTAGTGGAGGATTCTAGAAATTTCGACCACCTGGGGTTTTTTAACGTGCGCCCGAATCAGAGCACATGGGGCTACAGCAATTTCACCTCCATCGAAAATGTAGCCGCCGCAGCCAGGATTCAATCTCGCGAACTGCAGGTCGGCAGCCGAGTACCTTAGCTACTAGACCAACGTGGTAAGGCAGCATAAGAGGATGCGCAGAACAACATGCGCAGATGTACCACCTATGCCTGCGCTGTAATTTAGGTACCTTTGCATTATATGGCTTGAATTCAGAGAACAGAAGTCATAAAATTGTGCAACGTCGTTTTAAGGTTTCTCGCAGTTAACTGCTTAAATGCAAAAAGGGCAGAAACATTTATTAAGTACCTGTTCACATTAGTTGTAAGGGCACAATTGTCATTTTTCATTACCCACAATGTTCGCTTTTGTTTTGTAGCTCAATGTTTTATAAACTTCATCTATTACTTTGAGTGAATAAAGTGCAGCGTGCTTAAAAACAACTTTGCCTTGATGTGCTCAATTATAATTTTCGATCTTGACGGAAAATGTGACATTCAGAAAGCGCATGGTTAAGCAGATGGTATGATGTGATCAGCTGTGTTTTTCGACCTTACCAGCGTGATCTTCCTTGAATAGTAGTGCCCCTTGTACACGTTGCTCGGGAGCGTCTCAGTTGGGCGTTATTTTTCTTATATATAAAGTGTTATTGGGAAAGCCAACACTAATGTCGCACCGCAAGTCCTGTCCCCTCGTCGGAGGGAGAAAAAAATTAGCTCACGCATAACTTCAGGAACACAGTATTAAAATATGCCATTAGTAATTGAAGAGTCATTGTTACTGTCCTTTAAACACTTACACAACATGAATACGTTCTGGTTATGTTGCGGTCTAAACTGCTGCCTTCAAGCTGCTATAGTTTTTCTATTACGAAAAAGGTTTAATTTTACGACACCAATTGGCATCTTTATAGCAAAAGCAGATTACGGTAGCTTAAAGACAATTAGACAACAAAGTTAGGAAGCGTTAACCAGACAAAGTCGAAAAAAAGTGCTTCATAGCAGTAATATTCATTCATATTATCACATTGTGTGTTCCTACGGTTGTTCAGTTTACTGAAACTGTAACTCGTTAAGCTATATTGCATATTAAACACAAGATACATAATTACCAAATTTTTATGGGTACAACATAAAATAAAATATATGGTTGACTCTGGTGTTTTAAAAAGTAAATACAGAATGGTGTTTTAAAGAATAAATAAAGAAGGGTAAAGAGAAAAGAAAGGGGTTGAAGTAATATGCGCGTGCGTAATATGTTCTTGTATGTCTCAATTATGTCACGGAGAATTTATAAATAAATGCGGAAGTGCAAGTTATGTATGTAATGTGAAACACGACACCCGCCAGTTGCCAGATAATATGTTAGGTACGTTTGCTAAAATAAATGTAAAGCCGAAAAGAAAAGAAAGCTTGTAAAGAGAAAGGGCAAATTTATTATCGAACAATATTTAGCATTTTAAAATGAAGGCCCGGTTGCTTACACAATTAATCAAATTCATTAGTAGCAATGAAAATAATCAAGTTTCGTCTGAGGTAAAATTTCGCTCATTTTCTTCCTAAAGTTAGCTCTGCAAAAAAATAGTAAAAATGGTCAGCGTTTTCTTACTTCATCATTGTTTTGCGTGCCGTTTACTTCTGTTGTTTAATGCTAGCATACTTATTTAGGATATTGCGGAGTATTTCACTATCATGTTGGAAATGTCCAAAACTCCGTCTATTATAAGCTTCATGATAGGCATCCTACAAGCAAGCACAATCAATGGTTCATGCTTTCACAGTTCTTATTGTTTAACTGGGTATAAGAGAAAAGGTGCTTCAATGAACGGGAAGCTCTTCAAGTTGGAACAAACTTGTTTTCGAAGAGGGTTCGTAAAGGATAATATTAGGCCTCATTCTTGCCTTTTCCACTGTTTAACTTATCAATAATTTCTCTTCCACAACGTAGTGGCCTACAAGTGTTGAAGAACCGCCGAGTCGGTTTGTCGTATTTGAACTAGTATAGCGCATTACAGCCAGTGATGTTCCGTGCAGAAATTGCCCCTTTTTGGGGAAATTTTCACCTGTCGTATTGAGCCGAAGGGAAAAGGGAATCTTCTTAATATTGCAGAAAATCTAAGGAATGGGTTGATTCTTCTTTGATGACCGATAATTAGCAGTCAGAGTGCGCCTTCATCTGCTGTAATCGGTTAAGTAAGCATGACCTTTGAGATTTGTTTCTGATATTTACAAGGGACAATTTCTTGTTTCCTAGTGGTGTTAGACTTGAAGCCCACAATAAGCAGTGTACTAACAGTACAAAAATAATAAAGTCAAGCTTTTGTTCGACGGCAGTGCAGGGGCTAGTCACGATTTCAAAAGTCGCCATACGTGAGACACATGTAATTATAGTATGCGTGTGCGTGGAAGGGGGGGGGGGGAATTAGCTACTGTTGTGCAGGAAATTTCACTGGTAATTTCGTCAACGTTTGGAGGAGAAAATCTCAGAAATCAAGAATTTTCATGCCTCTGAAGAGGAATTCTGCGGCATAGTACGGAACATCATTACGGCAAAGGAATAGCCGAGCCGGCCGACATAAGGGGACATAGTGCTCGGGCAAATCTTCTTTGCCGTATTAGTTCAAGTAGAGGTTTAGACCTCATTTGTGATAATAATTTGAAAGGTCGTTTTTATGTAATTTATTTTCGACGCGTGCATGGACATGTATCATTGGGGGGGGGGGGACTCTTTAACACACTTGAATATTTTATATAAGCTCCTGTGCGGCTGATTTGTAAATGCTGTTGTTTTACGTGTAACTGTTATTTGTAATGAAAGCGCAGTCAAAGTGATGAGTGATAATATCATAGTTTCTATAGCGAGGGTCACAGTATGCGAGATATTTTAATTTGAATGAATGTTGATTTCTTAATCTATTTACAGATAACAAACACTTGTCGGGCCTATAGCCAAAGTCTAGTTGAAGGTCCGAAAAAACAATACCTATAGGAATATTCTCACAGCGCGGAGAAAAATACAAAAAATACTACGATAAATTTTCAAACACACAAAAAATCAAGATTATTTTATGAAATAAATAGTAAATATACATATGAAACAACAAACATCACAGAATAGAGTACCTAAGAACAAAGTATACGGGCTACATACAGATACAATAAAAATATGCGATTAATAGCCGTTTGTTCACAGCTACTGAAAAAGCCAAGTAATAGTGAAGATAAAATATTATTGTCATTACAAGGATAATGGCAGCCTATATTAAGGCCGACTTCAAGCCAATTGTTTTGTGCAAAAAGCCATGTACTAAGACCTTATAAAAATTAGGCGACAATCAAATAAAAAAATTAAGTAACCTTCCATTTGCTAGATGTTGCGCCGAGGTTCGACCTAAGCTGACATATATGGCCTATATAATCTTTCATAGCATGTCATAAACGCATGATAGATATGCTTTTATCAAGAAACCTCCTGGAAATAGTGTCATTTCGACCGGATAGCAAACCTACGGACTTCTATTGAAATGCATAGCCACCGCAATAGGTGAAACAGTGAATGGTGCTGATAACAAGAGTTTAATATTTTTATTTATTAATATTTCAAGTACACCAGTATGAAGTTTCCTATAAACGATGGGCTGCTATGTGCTAAAATGACTCGATAAGCAACTTAAAAGCTTGCGGGTTGGATTGGAGCACAGCATCTCTGAGTAGTCGGTTCCAGTCTCTTGCTGTGTTGGTAGACCACTTTATGGGGTAGACCACTCTGGCGTGATTCGTGTGCCTACTGCGATTCATGTACCTATTAATGTACCTATTCTGATTCGAGTACCTAATGCACGAGGGGAGTTCCCGTTCACCTATATTTAAATAATACAAACGCGTTATATGTATAAAGGATATATTGTTCGACTGAGAAACACCAAATTTCAACCAACGTTTTTTATAGGAGTCATTTTTTTCAAGTAACCATTGTGCCAGGTCCCATAAAAAATTAGGCAGATCCCACGTACCTGCGAATCTACGTAATGCAAAGCTTGCGTAGTAAAACATGACCGTGTCGCAATTTTTTATTGAGCGACACATCATGAAATGACACCAAATTAATGTACAAATGTCGCACGGACACACATATGTTGAAGAGCTGTAGATGTTTATATAACCAGTCGTTTGCACTTGCGCAACGATGCCAACTGGAAAATGCGTATTAGCAACATCAGAAGCTGATATATAAAGCGCTGATGCTAGCGAAGATGCTGGCCCTGGACACTGCTACATAAATCAACTTCAGCGCATGGCAACTAACCACATCTGACGTTAACCCGACGTGACGGCTGTATCAAAATAGTACATATGTAATGTTTATAAAATTGGGTAGGCAGCAGTGAAACCGCTATTAACGTTTCACGAAGATTAGCGTCTATTTGAAAAGTAGTTCCGAGACCTGGCGTAGCTCTGTTGTAAAATCCTTCATTGGCACCTAGAATACTTGGGTTCGATTCCACCTGGGACTCGTCGGGTTGACGCTACCGACGTCGGGTATTTCTTAACACTCGCGCGTTAAATTTGCCCGAGCGTGTTCTTGTCGTTCCTCGGCAGATACCAAGTGTCAATCACCTGTGGCACATACCCGCATACCAGCGGCACATGCCCGCCCGTGGGTATGTGCCCCTGTCTGGCGGGAAGTGTTTGACGACGTACGCGATGGGATTGTGACATTATTCATGTTTTGACAAGCACGTCGTATTTGTCAAACCATCTTGCCCTCCCATGCGAATTATGGTTCACGCCAACTTAATGGGGCGACCACGAGAGCACCCAAACGTAAGCGGCTAGATAGATAGATAGATAGATAGATAGATAGATAGATAGATAGATAGATAGATAGATAGATAGATAGATAGATAGATAGATAGATAGATAGATAGATAGATACGCTCAATGTCGCCGAAGTTTGCTAGTTAGATTGTTGGGGAAGGAGAGCGGAACGTTGGCTCATGAAGCCCACGTAAACACTTGGATGACTCTTTCCGTGACCAAACAACCGGTCGCCAAAAGAAATATTCCCCGGGCTAGTCTACGAAGTTCCCCGTGCTGGTTGCTAGTAACTTACATTGGCGACATGAAGGACTTCAGTATAGAACACCCCAGTAGCGTACACGGCCTTCGAAATTAATGGAGATGGCACCAAATATACAAGAGCAGCGGAGGTAACGACGGTACACAGGGAGACCAGCGATCACTACTAAAAAGCGCTAGCTTCGAAGCTAGTCGATCAGTCAATCTTTGAAGAACAGTTCGAACGGGCTTTGACACGTAGGGTTAGTGTTTTAAAACTAAACCTGAAAAAACAAACATCAATACCAATTACCCAATAAGTTCCCTTTAGGAAAACGGTACGAATTTTTTGGCCTCCACTGTCTAAGTTTATCCAAGCCTCTCGAGCACTGCGCATAAGTATATCACCTTCCAAAAGATTAGAACCCAGCTCCTACATGCCCCAGTTAAGTCTGATCAACGTGTATTTCTTATGGCTATTACTAATGGTACTAAGCAATGATCACTAAATAAAAAAAGGTGGAGATTGTTGTCACTGGCAATCCGAACTAATTCTAGTGACAAATAAGCGCTATCTAGGCGTGCCTGACTGGAGCCTTGAATACGTGTATACAGGGTTAGTCCTGCACTAAGACACTCTGAGACATCATCAAGATCAAAGTCAGTGATTAGGTTGTTTCACACTACCATGCTTAAGTTTTTAAAAGCGGTGTCACTTGTTTTATCACCGGCACTGACAACACAATTAAAATATCTTATTAGAATAACTACGCGATCGCATTCACAATAAGCACAAACATTCAAAGGGTTTGGGAACATGGCGGTACTTTTGCTGCAAAGTAACTGGTTTGGTGCAGTGCATGCGAAAACACGAAAATATTTTGGGTGTAGGTGTGTGTGAGTGTGTGTTTATTCGAACTTGTTTTTCTTGGCGGGTTATAACAGTTCTGCAGTCCCTGAAGTGATAGAAATTTCTGCAGAAATTGAGTGAAATTGTTTCTGGCGATTCCCCACTCATGCACTTCGAAAAAAATTTCTTTATAACTTCGTGATTTTCTTTGTGCGTTATGGCAATCCTTTCTAAAGCGTTTGAAGCATCATCCATTTCTGCTCAAATGTAGTGAAAAGCCAGTAATGTTTTTTCAATAAATAAAACAATCAGTCATTTACTGCTTTTCAGCTTTATTGAATACCGTATAGATAGAATGCACAGTGACATTTCAATTCAATGAGACGAAGTAGAAGTGGGAGTGCTCTTGGACCTAGAAGTGTATCTTGTCGACAAACACAGATCATAAACTGGCTTAGTTCAGGGTCATCATGTACAATCATTCGTCGTGTTGGCCTAGAAAAGGTTTGTCGAGGGCATGGATTGATTGATATGTGAATTTTAACGTCCCAAGTCAAGGGCATGGAGCCGATTCACTTTCACGAAAGGAAAAGCCACTTTTCCGGCATTGTTCTTCTATGGCATTGGAAGGAACACTGGCCTAGTGCTCGAAACTTTCAGTAGGGACATTGCTTTCTTTTCATTCTTTAGGCTCGGGGACAATCCTGTCATTTCCTCCTCTTTCTACAAGGCAAGCTTTTACCATGACTCTTCTTCGCTGCGTGATTCAGTCCCGTCTGTTCAATTCCCGTGTTGCTCTCTTCAGTGCTTTCGGCGGAAAAAGGCACAAAACAGACAGTCGCGGGAGTCTTTCGAAACAGTGGAGTTCTTTGTTTTTTCTCCCAACTGTCCATTAAAGTACGGTTGTAGCATGATGGACTCTTTCCGGCAGTTCTGGCACTGGGTAACCAAATCTTGCTCCAGGTCAGTCCTTCGGGAATTCATACACTTTGTTCTGATTTTTCTAAGATCAACAATATTTGGTGCTTTTATTTGGCCTGCTTATGCGTCTCGTAACGCGAGATCGTTCTTCTTGGTTTTCGATTGCTGCGTCGCTGGAACGTCTCCCGCAAGTTTGACAGTTTTTTGTTGCGTGTACATCGAATGATGCGGTGGGGCAAGTTTTCTGTGCGCTGTGACTGTGCGGTTTGGACTGCACTGAGGTTTCTAAATGCTCAGCGACCCAATAGTAACACCTTTATCACAATTTATTCTGTATTGAGTTTACGAATAACTGCAAAGCGATGTTGTTATTTATCACAACAAGTAAATGAGTGAAAAATAAAATGTCTGAAAGGAGAATGATGACGAATCTACGCACTATGTGTGCATACTGGAACAAGTGACGCAAATGCCTTTTCCCTCTTCCTTTCTCTCCTTCTCACACTGTACATGGCTATGCTCTACTTTACATTTTTTGTCTCTTTTATCTCTCTGTCTCTCTCTTTCTCCATCTTTTTATCTTTCACTCTTTCTACCTATTTGCGTATTTCTCTATTTTATCATATATATATTATATATATATATATATATATATATATATATATATATATATATATATATATATATATATATATATATATATATCACTGAAAGACAACACTACGCTTCTGTGAGTAGTAATGATCTCAAGTGAACTTCAATTTCAACCAAACTGTATCCGCAACGCAATAAAGAAGAGAACGCCACGTTTAAGTACTTCAAAATGCCATCTGCTGTTGTGGCCGTGGTTCAATAGAAGCCACATTCAGTGTCTGCTAATCAGGAGCTCTATTCTGAGGAACACATAACGCAAGACATCTCTTTATTCTCCGAGAAGTTGAAGTCGCTTTCACAACAGCAAACATTCGCACATCAAAACTTGCGATATACTCTAGAAAGTGCGTCTTCACATGCATTTCACTTCCGCAATCTGGTAGAGGCTCATGATACAATATCGATTTAGAAAGTGTTGTCAAACTGAAAAAAGAAATTCCTATTCATGGTGCTAAGGTTAATGACAATAGAAATTTCGGTGACGCAACGAACGCTTTGAATAAGTTGCGATAGCGTCTATATACAGCTTTTTTTCCTTTATTGAAGCCTACACGACGACGCAAAAAGAACGTAAAATGTCTCTTGTGATTTCGTTCTGAACGACTTGAATGCGAATGCCATATTCATTCTTTATTAGTTCTAAATAGATATGTCGTTCTTAATCTATCCCTCCTAAAAATGTTTTGCTCCTAACGTACTTTAGCACGGCCTCCATGTTTGGCGCACTTTTCAGCAAGCGACGCTTTCATGCAATGCCGACCTTACAAGAACGTCATGATGCCAGCACAAACTATGAGTATCTGTGATGCCAATAGTGACGGCGTCTTGTGGTGCTTTTTTTTTGCATCCCTCATGTTGATGCCGCGGACGCACGACGCCGACACCACCGGTGATAATTTCTCGCACTTCTTGCATTTGGTGAACCATCCTTTTTTTCTTCTTTGAAGAAACTAAAACGCTGCCCTTATATATTATCTACGTTTCACGAAGGTGTCCATTGCGTTGTGTAATGTTAGAAGTTAAACGAAACTTCTCGCTATCGCACAAGATGGTGTTAGAAAGACAATCTTTCTCAAGCCCAAACTCTTGTTTCGCGCAGCAATGTTCTTGCGCTATAAACAGTCCTGCGCGACCTGAAATGGCAAACGTGCCCGGGAAAAATAACTGGCTCTGTAATGCCCTCAAGGACATTGCTACGGATTTAAGAGTCGTTTTTCTTTTTCATGGCGGGCCCTAAATATTTCGGTGAACATTTTTTATCGTTCTTCTATTAACTGTTTATTTTATTTTTTGAAGATTTTTTTTTAGCTGGCCACGTACCAGCAGCAGCCAACGAAGGAAGATATTACAGCGGCTTTTGAAAAGGAAGTGTTGTACATTTCAGAAGAGAGACACGATGAGACGGAATGACCCACAGTTTTTCTCAAATCAGAGTTTTAAAGACAGGCCGTTACGGCAAGACATATAGCACGACGAAACCTAAAAAATGTGAAATCAGACGATGGTTGATCCAAAATAAGGAGAAAAAATGTAAATCTATATAGGGTCAATGGCAAGTCGAAAAAACATTCCCAAAGCCAAGGCACCAAGAAAAAGGTAGGTTTACATATAGGAAATGACCATTTAAGAAAATATATACTGCCCCAAGAGCGTCAAATTTATTTCATAGAAAGCGTATATAGACGGTGTAGATTGCATGACATGTTCTCCCAATTCCAACACCGTTGGAACATTTATGGTTAATTTCATTGCCTGTTTAAATACCAGCGTGAAACGATGTTTCTAAGTGCGAAAGATGCATAAACTGGTTTTTATAAGGGCAGTTCCAGCTGCAACAAATACTGCTGAGGCAGAAAAGCGTGGAGACCCCAGGAAACCGTTTTTTATTACTTGCTACTCCTTCATGATAATTAACCTATGCAAAGCATAGCGTGACTTGATTCTAGGCAAACCAGTTGTACAATAAACCCAACGGCGAATGCCATCTTAAACAAAACGTACATCATATTAACCCTTCCGCCAGCTTGCGGGCCTTCGCTCAAGTTATTTGTATATATATATATATATATATATATATATATATATATATATATATATATATATATATATATATATATATATATGGCCAGCCTTCCCTTTCTGCGGAGCGAACATCGCCTTCCCGGCCGAAGTAGTCCGTATACGCCCTTATCTTCCGAGCAAACAAGGAAGCGGGGCGGGGGCGTTATGGTAGCCATGCTATCGCGGCAGCGATCATCGCGCGGATCTTGCCACCCCAGCAGGCAGGAGCTTCTACGGGCTGCGCTCTCAACACGAAAAAAACGGTGCCAAAAGTGTACCTGGAGCGGTCGTTCACATATAGACGTGCTCTACACATAATAAAGAGCCATCAGCGGCGACACACGATGCATAGCCCCTAATAATAGCATACGCTGCCCGCGGGAGGTGCTTCTCATCAAAGTCGTCACTACGCACCAGCCTTTTTGTGGTCATCTACTGGGGCCGCACCGCAGGAAACTTGGTTATTTATCAAGCGCATGTTTACTGCAAATATATTGCTCCTAAAATGGCCAGCCTTGTTCGTAAAACATTTGGATATGTTTCTATCGCAATAATCGCTTCGCCCTTTGGGTGGAACTTTGACTTTTTTTAAATTGAACGACACGTTACGAAAGGACGATAATTTAGACGTACAAGTGTTGTACATAGGAACATATGTTGAACAGTCGCATGTTTTTATATGACCAGTTGTTTACACTTGCGCAGCGATGCCAACAGCAACATGAGTATGAGCGACCCTAAAAGCACTATAAGCGGATATGCGACACTTGTGCTGGCGAGTATGGTAGCACTGGGTACTGCTGCCTACACCAGTTCAGTGGACAGCGCTTTATTACAATTGATGTAAATTCGACATCACGGCTGTATGATAGGAGCACGTATGCACTGTTTGTAAAATTTGATAGCCTGCATTGCAACCACAATGAACGTTTCAGCAACATTATGCATGAATAGTGTATATTTCTAAAGCATTACGGAGACCTGACGTGTCTCTGGGGTAGAATACTTGATTGCCCCGCTGAATGCTTGGACTCAATAGCAGCTGGAGCCATCATATTCATTCTTTGCATTTGTAGGATCTACGCTACTGGCAGATTTTCTATTGCCTCGCCACAATGGTGTAGTGACTATGGTACTCGGCTGCTGACCCGCAGGTCGCAGGTTCGAATCCCAGCTGCGGCGGCTGCATTTACGATGGAGGCGCAAATGTTGTAGGCCTATGTGCTCAGATTTAGGTGCACGTTAAAGAACCCCAGGTAGTCGAAATTTCCGGAGCAATCCACTACGGCGTCTCTCATAATCATATGGTGGTTTTGGGACTTTAAACCCCACATAACAATCAATGTCAGCTTTTTGAACGCTCTTCTGTTACAATTACGAATGTCTGTTCCCATCATTCCACATAAGCTGTCAATCAACTGTGGCAAATACCCGCCCGTGGGTATGTGCCCCACGTCTGGCGAAATGGATATGATGACGTATGAGACGGGATCGTCCCATTCTTCATGTCATGACCACCACGTCACATTCGTCAAACCATCTTACCCTTCCATACTAATTTTGATTCACCCCCAGTCAACAGGGTTCACAAGAGCACCCAGATGTAGACAGACAGACAGATAGATAGATAGATAGATAGATAGATAGATAGATAGATAGATAGATAGATAGATAGATAGATAGATAGATAGATAGATAAATAGATAGATAGATAGATACATAGATAGATAGATAGATAGATAGATAGATAGATAGATAGATAGATAGATAGATAGATAGATAGATAGATAGATAGATAGATAGATAGATAGATAGATAGATAGATAGATAGATAGATAGATAGATAGATAGATAGATAGATAGATAGATAGATAGATAGATACCAACACTACCTGCAATATACACAAAACAGTGCTATCGCATTTAAAAGGGTAAATGGACTTCAAGAAAGCTTGCCGTAACTCGGTGCCTAGCAAGCAGCTTTGAGTTGACGGATGACTTGTATAACTACGTCATGCATGAGGTCCCAAGCCCGCAATACTCAGTCATCGCGGTTGTTGCCTTTGTGTCGATTTCATGGCAGCCTGCGTGTGTTTTAAATAAAATTGGGAATGTAGTGTCAGGCATGAACCCCCCCCACCCCCACCCCCACTCCTACGGCCACTTTGGTGATGAATTTACAGCGGTCGAACCACACGTCCCATCGTATTACGTCCATTTTTTGGGGAGAAGCTACTAACTTACAATAGCAACGACCTAACTTAAATTCCTAGTCTCTCAATTCATCATCTTATGACTTTTCTTCCTATGCTCATTCGAAAAAAGTGTACATATAAAAACCTGTCACTTGCGTCTCGGACCTCGAAAATACTTTTAATAACTTTGTTAATAACGTATGAGTTTCAGTCACTATCGCTCTTTTTCTTATTGCTCATTACTTCCATCGTAAGTGGCACGTCTCCTGCCAACATAATTCGCTCATTGGTACTTCGTTTTTGTCGGCCCGAATGTATAAACTGCATTACTTCCAACTTCTTCACAGGCTTGGGCAAGAAAAAAGAACACTACCAATTTTATAGAATTTAGCTGGCGTTCTTAGCGAAAACGAATGTTTCTAATATTACGTTATTCAGTTTACTTCATCAATATTACTTTATACAATAATTACATTATTCAGTTTCCGTGTGTACAACAAGTAATAAAAGTACTTCGTTTTGTCGTTGCGATCGCATCTTGCATTTATGCAGAGTGAGTGGCGTATTTTGTGGTGCAAAAAAAAAAGAAGCAGCTAGAAACATGAGAAAATTGAAGACTATTTTTAAAACCTTTCGAAGACGGTGTATTCGTGAGGCTAGCATTTCCAATATTAAACATGTCTTTTTCAAGGCTGCAAATTATGGGTGCCAACACTTTCTTCAATGGGAGTTAAATTCATGAATAAAAGAAGCCCGCTTGCTGAGGCTCCAGTAATATGGGACTGTAGGGCTTTTTATTAAGCAATAATATAATGATATCCAACGATGACGCTCAAGTTTTTTTTCCCCACATGTGACGCTTGGTTGCGTGGTGATGTCACAGCCCCAGTTATTGATGGCGTGGGTCACGTTTTATGTCTACGCATGCTACTCTATCCCCCCCTCAACTCTTTTTGCTCCTACGAGGTCAGGCGCGTTTTTGAGCCAATTTATTCGCCTGTTATTTTTAGCATGAATTCCTCGCATAACGCCTTGAGGAAAAGAAGCGATTCTTTCAAGGAACCACAAAGACAAGCTATCCGGTGATCCTATGGTGTTTAAAGTAGACTTTTCAGGCACCTTTTTTTTTTGGTAGCTAACCGGCGGCGCTCGAGAAAAACGGAGGCAGCACAACGCACTCTTGTGGAAGTCTGCCGTCGCGCGTTACGTCAAGAGCGGGTGCGCACAAAGAGCACTCAAGCATGAACATATTGATTACACCAAGTGACGTGCTGCTACGGAAGCCTCTAGGCTCTTGAACCTAGTGCCTCGTTGCTTGAACACAGCAAGCATAGAAACAACATAAAAAGAAAGTAGTTAAGGCACGAACGCATCAAGCACACCCACACACCCAAAAAAGCACACCAAAAAGTATTTACTGGCAGGCTTCTATAAATCCAAGTGGTCGCGAGAAGCAGCCACCGTAGGAGCCTAGGCAATGCTTAGGAATGTCTGCTTTGAAGCGAAAGTGCCAAAGCCGAATTAAACCGCATGGGTTGATGAAGAAAAAAGTGTCACGTATCCGTGACGGGAAAACACTACACCCAAATAGTTAGAAAGGCTAGCATATTGGTGGTTGCATCCTCGCGTATTTAATTTTGTCGTGGTTGGATTAAAAAAATTCTTTCGAGTTAACACGACTAAGAAAAAAAAGAAGCTGCACAGTCAGCCATGCACTCACCAAAAAGGTCGTCTTCTTGTTCTTTTAACAGATAAGCTGTTTAGCAAGATGATGATGATGATAATGAAATAACCGCAATGGCTCATACCCACTCAAGGGGATCAGTGAGAATTGATTACTTAATTTAGTGAGATTTTTTCTGTATTCAATATCTATATGCCCCCCCCCCCCCAAAAAAAAATAAAAAAACCCCTATACTCCGTTTCATACATCAGGTGCTACGCAATGCAGGCTATGCAAGGAGTTTGGTGCGCAAGGTGTTTGACTACACGTGTCTCGTGCTTGGCTTTTATTGTCGTAAACGCTCGTGCGAGACAAGCACGAACGTGCTCGCACAACGTCGTGAAACATCAATAAGTGAAAACAAAGAGACGCTAAGTGATCCTGAACAACTTATAGGCGGCCGTATAAGGAACGGTTCACGCTAGCGACCCAGACGGCGTGGTGCCGTAGACCGCCGGCCGGCACCGTCCGCAGGAGAACTCCTCCGACTAACATGACTGGCGTTCCGAATGCTGTTGTCGACCGCCTCGAATCTATCAAGCGACCGCCGTGCGCTATGTAGCTCGTAAGCTCCGAACTGATGCTTCCATTTGCTTCGGTACTCATGTCCTTTAGCTTCGACAACACAGTACTGGAATCAATTCGGCATCGTTTTTGAAAACCACACTCAGATAATTGATGTTCCAGGCCTAAGCAATCCTTCCTAAATCTCGGAGGGCATACATTACACGTTTGCTATCTTGTTGGTAACGCTGGATAGCCGGCGTTACTTGTCCAAACGCCTGCTTTGAGTACGTCATTTTAAATTCTGTGCGTTTTTTTTTAAATACTGGATTGGTGAAATGCTCTATTCACTGTTGGAACGTAGTCTAGGAACAACACGTAACACATGCCGTGAAAACCGTGGAGCAATAAGCAAGCAGATCGAATTGTCCAGTGGCAGGTGCAGACAATGCGGAGAGGCGAAAGCAGGCGACGCGACTCAGCCATGTCACTCCTTCGTCGCCGATTGGTTAAACCACTCTCCGGTAAATGGCAAATGACCCAAAAATGAGTCTTAGACCCGTTTTTCAAGCGGTGAAGAACGACAGACGGGCGCGAAGCAAACAGCCGCGCACGGCTGCTTGAGAACGTCAAACGCCAAATGGCGAGGCATGCTTGCCGCTAGTGTGAACCGGCCTTAACGGGGGGGGGGGGAGACGTCTTTACCTTCCGACTATCACATCATGTTTATTTAATATAAGACCAAAGATCAACTAAAAGCATGCCTCAGATGGAAAAAATTATCACACTATTTGTTAGTGCAAACGCATTCATTGCGAGAAGTCTCGCTAGCCTCCACAGCTTTGCACCTGATCTGCAATAAAATCTGCAGTAAAAGAAAACCAAATTAAAAGCAGAGTAAGTGGTAGCTGCGTCAATTACTTTTTTTCGGCGTTGTTTGTATGCTCTGTCCACGGGGACGCTGATCAAGGAAACCACCATGGCAGCATAGCACGTGTGGTGTCGCGCTGGTATTCTTGAGGGCCTCGGGATAGATTAGCGACCACGGCGGCCACACCTCGATGGGAGTAAAATATAAAAACACCCGTGAACCAAGGTATATAAGCGCATTGGAGAACCCCAAGCAGTCACAATCTTGATACGCACACTACAGCGTACCTCAAAATGATATCTTGTTTGGCACCTGAAAGTCAAGCAATTATCGATGCCGAACAGACACCTTCATTTTAGGCGGTGTACAGACAAGTGGAAAAACTGAAACTGTGTGTTAAGCGTACTAAACCACGAATAAAAATCGAAGACATTTGATACTTTTCTAGCAAGGCATAAATTTCGATGTTACTTAGCCATGGCAGGCACTGACAAAAACGCTGACCGCATCAGCTCACTCCAGAAAGCGAAGCTTACAATAGTCCGCTGTTTTTTTTTTGTAACAAGAACCTTGTTTTCTGCCCAAATTAAGACATCTCGGCATCGAGTGTTCACCGCGAGAGTATCTTTTACAGCAGCTCAGAGGCGTTTGTGAAAGTGGCCCCGCACAAGTCTTGTGGACAAGGCAGGTAACTATCCTTCAAACGCAACTGTTTAGAAAAAAAAAACCTACCTGCCTATCGCATTCTTCACACAATGGCATCAGATGGAGTTTGGTGGTGGTAGTCAGATGGACGGATGCATAAAAAGTTTGTTAGTCCTGAAGTGCATGACTCAACGCTCAGTGGGCCAGGTGAAAAAAGACCTTACATACGTCCTATGTTGCATAATACGCTCGTTTTATTTCCGGAAAAAACGCCATGTGAACTCGACTGTTTGGCCCTGGTTTCCACTGGTGGCTGTCTTCGAATAAATATAGCAGACACACGGCTTTTCAGTTCAGAAACGAGCCCGACAGCACTAGACAGGAGACTGAGAGCAGCGTTTTCCTCGCCTGACCGCTTGGATTCAAAGCCACCTCCTCTTTCTACGTCCTCCCTCTTTTTATATATTGTTGCACTTGAATACGAAGCAGTACCGCTAGCGCCCTTTAATTTTGTTACGGCGATGCGCGCACGCACTCCCTCTACCAGCCGCCACTCACGTCTGCGGGAGCAGCTGAAAAGTGCGCGCTCTCACCGCCAGGGTGGTCGTGGAAACTCCAGCGCTGGTTCTCTCTAGCGTTGCGTAGCCTCCGGGGTCAGTTTATCTTTATCAAGTGATTATGTCACGTTTACCTCGTCCGATAGCGTAGCGACGATGCCTTGAATTTAGTGATTTGTAGAGCACTATGACATCAGTTCACAGATGTGTTATTTTATAAATGTATCCACTGATTTGCGCGTCATGATATTGAACTTTCGCGTAAACCCCTGATGGAGTTTAATTCACTTTCAACTTTTGGCTTGTTAACCTGGGATGTACCAATTTTTGTAGCAAACTACGCAGAATACAACGTAAAAATGAACAAAAAGAGACCGAATAGCGCAAACTCACAAATGATTTAACAAAAACGACTGTCTCTTTCTTTTTTTGCATTTTTTTCTATGCTGCTAAGTTTGCTAGTTGATGAACCTTTACCAACTACCTCATTAAGAGACAAAAACCATGGAAGCCTCCAGTGCAACCCATGATGTAGAGCTATTGCATCTTTAGAAGTGAATCAATAGGTAAAGTACCCGACATCAGAAGGTACAACACGGAGAGAATTGAGCAGGCTGTATATTCTGGCGGAAGCCTAAAGGCTGCGAAGGCAAACCTGTGCATAGAAAACAAAATAGGATGTATGCATGAAGGGACAAGGAAGGCAATCTCATAAGTTCATAAGCAATGTGGATAGCATAGTTGAGGTGGTGGAGGAGTTATACAGAGAGCTGTACAGAAGCCGAAACAACTAGAATTTCGTAAGAGGCAATTATGGCCCAGAAGAATTCTACATCCTACCAGTAACGACAGAGGGAGTAAGAAAAGCCATAGAAGGAATACGAGGAACAACAAGCCTGCTGAGAGATGGCGGAGAAATCGTTTTAGAAAAACTGGCCACTTAATATACGAAGTGTCTCTTGACGGGAAGAGTATCTTAATCTTGGAAGAATGCCAGCATCATCTTAAACCATAAGAAAGGAGACGTCAAGGACTTGAAAATTCTCAGCCGATCAGATTACTGTCCATTCGTCACACACTATCACAAAAAGATTAGCTAATAGAATTAAAGCGACAATAGAGCTCAAGCAATCAAATCAGCAACCAGGATTTCGTACAGGCTTTTCCACAATAGACTATATTCATACTATCAAGCAGGTAATAGAGAAATGTGCGGAATACAACCAACCCTATACATGGTTTTCATAGATTACGAGGAGACGTTTGACTCAGTCGAGACATCAGCAGTAATGCAGGCACCACGGAATGCGGGCATCAATGAAAACCACATAAACATGCTGGAAGAAATATACAATGAATCCACAGCCGCCACAGTTCTCCATAAAGAAAGTGACAGGATCCCCATAAAAAGTGTGTAAGGCAGAGAGACACAATAACCGTGTAATTACAAGAGGTTGGCCCTATATTTAGAAGACTTAAGAATAATAGGTAATAAAGAATATCATAGTAACCTGTGACTTACTGATGACATAGCCTTAATAAGTAACTCAGGTGACGAATTACCGATGATGATTACTGAACTGGACACGGAAAGCAAATTGCAAGGACTGAAATTTAATGCGCCAAAAAGTAATTTAATGTGCAACAGCCTCGGCAGAAAACAGCACTTTTCGATAGGTATCTGGCAGTTTTTTTTTTTCAAAAAACAAAGCGCGTGGCTTTTAGATGGGTGTGCTCGCCCGCCTCGGAGGTGATAAGATGTAGAACGCAAGACGACGGGTAGGTGCCACCATCGTCTCGTTTTAGCAAAGCGTTGCAAACACTCGCCTTTCCGTGCAAGCGTTGGATGGTCAGCGTGGCGCGATAAGCGCTGCGGTGTTTGAAATTACCTATGTATGCCTTTTCTAGTAAAATGTGCACATGCAGAATATATACGGGTTGTTATGGTGCCCCGCGCAATACACGCGCAATAATTGTTATTTAATCGACAATTGCGCCAGTATGAATGCTGAATCTTGAGCAACATAAGTGGGCGCTGCGGATGGTGTCGGCCGTTTCAGATACCCGACGCTGTTAAGAGTGGACAAACAGACAAATGTACAGACAGACAGACAGACAGACAGACAGACAGACAGATCAAAATTTTTGCGTCAAAGGTCCCCAAGAAAGACTATCGTCTTTAAAAAACACTCCGGGGTGCAGAATTGAACGTGGGACTTCTGCGTCATGCAAGCGAGGCGTTATCCACTGAGCCACCCCGGAGCACATCCTTCACCGTTCAAACGGCAAGCTCACGAGCATCTCGGGGGAAGAGGGGGATTGTGTTTTCAGCCCTACCTTCAAGATGGCGCAGTCAGCGCGAGTCACCACATCGCGCGGCGGTACCCGCTTTGATCTCCTACGCGTACTTTGCCCGGCTTAGAGAACAGGAGCGACGCTCCTTCACGTGCCCTTATCTCACGGCGGTGAGGAAGGGAAGGACGTGCGCCTTGGCTGGCCTCGCGCTTTACCTGGAACGATTCTGTTGTAGTTACCGGCTGCACAAAGGTCACTGCAATAATTGCAGTCACCGTTTGCGAAAAGCGCGTGCATTTAAGACACAGCAAAGTCTCCAGTGAGACGCTTATTTGCGTGCATCCGTACCTGTGAGTATGTTTTGTGCGTCATTTGTGCGTGAGGGACGCGGGGCATGTTTCGATCTGCTTTCCATTCTGCGCGTGACCTTTGAATTTGTTGCTATCACATTCATTGCTTCGCCTTTCTATCAAAGCTGTGAGTTTTTCTTTTTTTGGTTGGAGGTTTGATATGGTGAATCAAATAAACAGAACAGTAGATTATGATCTCCTATTTGTTTTCTTTTTCCTGCGTGTATGTCTCGAATTCATATGTCAGATGAAGTTTATAGAAAAAGCGTATATGTGAGAGGCTGTCGTAATAAATTACACCGGCGGGGCCTCCTTTGGGCGACGATGTTTTTTTTTTGTGGCGACAGGATTTCTCTGTTTTTTTAGCCAAGTTCATGCAAGCAGTACGAAAACTTCGCATGGCATAATTCCTCACAAACGGTCAAAGCTACATATGTAACAAATTTGCATCTGCTCTCTCGCGTAAAAAGAGAAAGAATGAAATATAACAGATCGATTAGTTGCGTGGCTCCAAACAGGGAGACGTTTCATCGTCTTTATGGTCTGCGCGGTGGCCGAAGACTGTCTCGGCGAAGCTGTCGCCAACCGCGCCCTCGCTGGTCGTGGTGCAGCAACCTTTATCTCCCTCTTTTGCTCTCTCATCCGTCAAACGAGAGCGTTCCGATCGCACCGCGTAGAATGCGTTCTGTCTGCCCAGTTCGCGATGAAGCCATGGTTACGAGGCTACACAGAGGAGGGGAAGGAGGGACGGTAGGGAAGACAGGGAAGGGGGGGGGGTTAGAAAATAGGGAGTAACGGCACTGCCGAAGACCGTGCCGTGGCTTTTCGCACCTCGTATAAGAAAAAGGTGCTGCTTTTTCTTATCGGGACGTATTGTGGGGAGAGATCGAGCGGCGGAGATGCCCCCCCCCCCCCTCCACGCAGCTCCGCAATGCAATCTGCCTCCGTTTCAACGGGTCACGTCGCTTCGCCGAGTAAGGCCATTCTTATACTCACCCTCCAGGAAGGCCCGGTGTTCAAGCGAAGCTGAGGCTTTGCTGTCGGAAAACGTCACGGTGAATTTCCGGGCAACTGCGCCGAAATTCTCTATTTGGATCAGTTTCAATGCAACGTACGCGGTGATGAGTGGGAGTAGCCGAAATATTTGAAAGCGCGAAGCGCCGGAAGTTGAACCTGTATTACGTTTTTTTCTTTGTTTGCTTCGTAGTTGCGCATGTAAAGTAAAGCACGTTACATTAGCGCAGACGATCCATATTCTTAGCAAAGATGGTTTAACCACTCGTATACCTAGAAATATAAATACGTTTGCTGAATATCTGGACAAGCTACACGCACTTTCTACAATAAATACAGACAAGCAAAAAAAATACCTAAAGGAATGGGACCAAACAGAACCAAGAGAAGGATGATGAAGAAGAAGAAGAAAATGTGGGATGGTCAACCAGAAGCACGTCCGGTTTGCTATCATACGCCGGTACTAAGAGAAGTGAGCGATATGCACACGCGTTCAATGCCGTGAGGTAAAAAAAAACGAATGTGAACAAAACGAGTTGTACGGTGGAAGAGGAAGAATTCCACTTTCAAGCGCAATCCTTTCGCCAGCCACATAAGCGTCGAAGCTCGCCAGAAAGTTCTACAGTATCACTTTCGGGAGTGTTTTTGAATATTACCCGAATGTTGGGTCTCATGAGAGCCAACATTTGGGTATTATTCTTCAAGTGGTGAAGCATACACCTCTGCGTGAGGAGATCAGAAGGCCTATGCATCATGGTATACTCATATTAATCTATCTTGGGGGCTCAGGAATTCACAGCCACATGTAGTTCCCCCTAAACATTTTAAGTGAGTAGGGAACGTAATTAGTGCGGCGTTCTGAACGATAGCGCAACCTTTACTTAAGTCGATAGTGGATCGCAGTAAACGGTGAAGGACTAGAGCAGGAAATGTTGCTGTGGGCCTCATCAGTACATATTGTCACGCGCTAAGAGCTCGAACGAACGTACAAAGGGACGCGACTGTCCAAAATCTCAGAGACAAAGAAGGACGTCTCCGCTGGCACGGGTTGCTCGTCTTCGTCTTCCTCGTTCACCGGCACAGAACTGACCCACTGTTCACTGGCACAGAACACCAGGTGGCATTACTCCTCCTTCCAAGAGAGCATCGACCCGACGCTCAAACAAAGTGTGCACAGCAGTAGGTCAAAGTCGGTAACATAAAGAAACATTAAACAAATCAGTGCACGAGAGAAAATGCGTCCTGGGCCCGGCAATCGGAAATAAACGGCATTCACTGTTCACATGAAGAGTTCACTGGCACAAGAAGAAAATTCGCATCACCGCGTAAAGTATGGTTTTAGACGGACTACGTGTACAGTCTCTGGGCGTGGTAACCTGCGCTGGGATGATGGCGAGCCTCCGTCTGAAACCACTTCGTAGTTCACGTCGCTCACACGTCTGAGTACTTTGTAAGGTCCAAAGTACTTCCTCAAGAGTTTCTCACTGAGACCTCGCCGCCTAATGGGTGTCCAAACCCAAACTTGGTCACCAGGTTCATAACTTCTCGATGGTGGGTGTTGTACCGCCGTGCATCTGCACACTGTTGAGTTCGGATGTGCACACGGGCCAGTTGACGTGCTTCCTCAGCGCGCTGAATGTACTCATTGATGTCGGGGGCCAATTGGTCGAGCTTGTCGATGTCCTCATATGGAATCATGGCGTCCAGCATAGTTCTAACATCTCGACCATAAACGAGCCGGAATGGTGTGAAGCGCGTACTTTCCTGCGTTGCAGTGTTATACGCAAATGTTACGTACGACAGGATGTCGTCCCACGTTTTGTGCTGCACATCCACGTACATAGAGATCATGTCAGCTAGCGTTTTGTTTAGCCTTTCTGTTAAACCATTACTCCGAGGGTGATACGCAGTGGTCTTTCGATGGGTTGTGTAACTCAACCTGTAGATATCATCCAAGAGTTTCGCTGTGAATGATGTCCCTCGATCAGTGATAACATGTGACGGGGCGCCATGCCGTAGCACAATTTGATGCATAAAAAAACTGGCAATTTCAGATGCGGTCCCTCGTGGCAACGCCTTCGTCTCAGCGTAACGCGTCAAATAATCGGTTGCGACAATAATTCATTTGTTGCCAGAAGAAGACAAAGAAAACGGGCCTAGGAGGTCCATCCCCACTTGTTCAAATGGTGTACGTGGTGGATCGATCGGTTGTAGATGACCTGCAGGCTTTAAATGTGGTGTCTTGCGACGCTGGCATTCACGGCATCCCTTCACGTAGCGTTTGACACAGGCAGACATTTTAGGTCAGTAGTAGAGTTGTCGCACCCGATCCATAGTTCTCGAGTAGCCCAGATGGCCAGATGTGGGCTCGTCATGTCAAGCTAATAAGACGTCATCGCGGAAGGCTTCAGGCACGACGAGAAAATGAGATCTGTGACCAGCACTGGCGTTCCTTTTGTATAAGACGCCATTTCGTAGGCAAAATGATGGCAACGTTCGCAACATCGGACAAAGAAAGGGCGCAGCGCCACCTTCTAAATGATCTATTATCATTCTTAGATTGGCGTCATTTCGTTGATGCGACATCAGATCCGGTCCGCTGACAGTTGCCACGAAGGCGCCGTCCTCTTCTGCGCTAGTACTGGCGGATTGAAGAGGTGCTCGTGATAGCGTGTCGGCGTCTTCGTGATTTTTGCCTGACTTGTACACGATGATGACATTAAATTCCTGAAGGCGCAGACTCCATCGTGCTAATCTTCCTGAAGGGTCTCGTAGATTGGTCAACCAGCACAAAGCACGATGGTCAGTCACCACTTTAAATGGTCTTCCATAGAGATATGGCCTAAACTTTGTAATTGCCCAAATGACCGCGAGACATTCTTTATCTGATGTGGAATAGTAAGATTCTGCGCGAGACGGTGTGCGACTTGCGTAGGCTATCACCCGTTCAATGCCATCTTGTCTTTGTACCAAAATAGCTCCAAGACAAATATTGCTGGCATCAGTGCGTACTTCAGTGTCAGCATCTTCATCGAAGTGGCCGAGCACGGGAGGGGAAGAGAGTCGGTGCTGTAGTTCCGCAAAGGCAGTCTGCTGTTCGTCAGCCCAGACAAATGGTGTGTCATCACGCGTGAGGCGTAATAGTGGCTCCGCAATGTTAGAGAAATTTTCAATAAAGCGCCGGTAATAAGCCCACAGACCCAGAAATTGTCGAAGACTTTTCTTGTCAGTTGGAGGTGGAAAAGTGGTGATGGCAGCAGTTTTGTCAGGATCAGGCCGAACACCAACGGCGCTCGCGACATGACCAAGAAACTTTAATTATTCGTAGCCGAAATGACATTTCTCAGGCTTGAGTGTGAGATCGGCCGATCTAATGGCTTCGAGAACATTCCGAAGGCGACGAAGATGCTCGTGAAACGTTTCTGAAAACACAACGACATCATCGAGGTAGACGAGACAGCTTTTCCACTTGAGGTCTGCCATGACGGTGTCCATCATTCGCTGGAATGTGGCTGGAGCGGAACAAAGGCCGAAAGAGAGCACTTTGAATTCATAAAGGCCATCCGGCGTTACAAAAGCGGTCTTTTCCCGGTCACGTTCATCGACCTCTATTTGCCAATAACCGCTCTTCAAGTCGACAGACGAAAAATACTTCGCGCGTCGCAGCTTGTCCAGAGAATCATAGACTCTGGGCAACGGGTACACGTCTTTCTTTGTGACATTGTTCAACTTTCTGCAGTCGACACAAAAGCGAAGCGTGCCATCTTTCTTTTTCACAAGAACGACTGGTGATGACCAAGGACTGCTTGAAGGCTGTATCACGCCATCCTGAAGCATTTCCTTAACTTGCGTTTGAATCACGTGCCGTTCGGTTGGCGAAACACGGTAAGGCTGCTGCCATATGGGATGCGCGTCGTCGTAGGTGATAATACGGTGTTTCGTTATCGGTGTTTGACGTATCTTTGAAGAACGTGCAAAGCATGAGTGGAAATCCAGCAACAGCTCGCTCAAACGCTGCTTGTTCGCTTCAGAAAGCGTGGGATTGATGTCGACGCTGCGGAAAGGCGCTTCAGGAGTGACGATGGCCTCGGAAGCAAAACACTCTGTGACATTGGCTACTGGGTCGGCGTAGGCGATGACAGTTCCAGGAAAAAGGTGCCGGTGCTCGTAGCTGAAGTTTGTGACAAAAACGTTGCAGTGATCATCACGAAGGTCGACAAGGCTTTTCGCTACGCAGACACCCTGAGACAGCAAAAGCGAGTGATTACTTTCTACGACTGCTTCCCCGTGCATCACTCCGTCCCATGCCACCTGAACCACAACATTTGCACGGGGTGGTAACGTGACAGCGTCGTCGACGACGCGAAGAGACACTCGGGAGTGGCTGTGGTTGGCGTAAACTGTTGTGGCGTTTGTGGTCGCGAAAGTGACTAGACGTCGTCGAATGTCAATTATAGCACCATGCTCCCTGAGAAAATCCATGCCAATGATCAGGTATCGAGAACGCTGCCGGAGAACGCTCAAACTGGCAACAAATGTACAACCGCGGACTTGCAGTCTTGCCGCGCACATACCGAGTGGCGTGACGATATGCCCGCCAGCTGTACGAATTGGCGTTCGGTTCCAAGGCGTCGTTACTTTCTTGAGAAGGGTGGCCAGCTTTTCGCTAAATATGGAATAGTCCGTACCAGTGTCCACTAAAGCGCTGACTTCGCGACCATCTAGCAGAACAGGAATATCTAAGGAAACTCTTCCGCAATCAGCCGGTGGTGTCGTTGTCGATGTATTGTCGGTATCTTCAGTCCGCCTCGATAGGGGGTCTTGAGTATGACCAGTCTGAGCGGCCTTGCCCCTGATGGTCGCTGAGGCTAGTTTTCCCGACGCGGGCTAGGTGACCGGCCCTGCACCATGCCCGCATAGGCGCGATGATTCGGCGGGAACCGCCGCGGTGATGGAGAGCGTGAGTGGTGCCTAGATGTCGATCCGCGCTGCTGAGCAACGTAGTCAGCGATTTCCGGAGGCCGCTGGCCGAACCAAGGAGGTGGGGAGTTGGCAGAAAAACTACGAAGTCCCAGCTCTCGATAAGTGCACTGTCGGTAGATGTGCCCAGGTTCACCACAGTGATAGCAAAGGGGACGTGGATCGGGGGCCCGCCACACGTCCGATTTTCGCGGAATCGGTCGGTGGTCACTGAGGTACGGGCCCGCTTGGACTGCCTGAAGCATGGCTGGGGCTGTGGTATAAGGTGGACTGAAATGTGGTGCAGGTGGGCGCAGAGTTTGATCTGCCGGAACCACGGCAGGGGCCGCGGTGGGAAGCGGAGGCAAAGGTGGTGCTGGCTGGAGCAGAGTTTGCGCATACGACATGCGAGGGAAGTCATTTGGGGGCCGCGGCTCTGTCTGACAGGACGGTTCTCGTAGTGCCTGCTGAACTTCATCTCGGACGATGCCGGAAAAAGAACTGACAGTGGCCGCCGAGGGTACAGATAACTTCTGCAGTTCTTCGCGAATTACAGAGCGTATGAGCTCTCGGAAGAAGTCGACGTGGGCCCCAAAACCACCCATGTAGTCCGTAGCAGAAGCAAAGTTCACTTGTCGCTCGTACGTCTGGGTTCGTTGCCGAAGCGCGCTTTCAATCAGGACGGCTTCAGCAAGAAACTCTGACGTAGTCTTGGGGGGGGGGGGCTGCGTACAAGACCACTGAACAACTGCTCCTTCACTCCACGCATCAGGTATCGCACCTTCTTCTCTTCCGGCATGTGAGGGTCGGCTCGTCGAAAAAGACGCGTCATGTCCTCAACATACATTGCTACGCCTTCATTTGGCATTTGCATACGGCACTGGAGTTCACGTTCAGCTCGCTCTCGGCGATCGGGACTTGCATACGTTTCGAGAAGCCGGGGTTTGAAGTCCACCCATGACGTGAACACACCTGCCCGGTTTTCGTACCAAACACGTGCCCCGTCATACAAACTGAAGTAGACATGTCGGAGCTTGTCTGCGTCATCCCACATGTTATGAGTGGCAACGAAGTCATAGTGGACTAGCCAATCTTCAACATCCTCATGGACAGCACCATGAAAAGGATTCGGCGTTCGTGGTTTGAACAGTGTATATTGCAATGGCGTTGCGCCTTCCATACCGGCTGTGTTGGAGCCGCTTGGGACGGCGCTGCCTGGAATAGTTGGGGCCGTCGTCTCTTCTGAGAGAAGTCCGAACTCAGGGTCCAGTCCACGGATCCTGCGGCTAGCACGGTGAACAGGCGTAACCACCGGTATGGGGCTGGAGCTTCTTGTACTGGGAGGGGTTCGGTGCATCGGGTACCAAGTACCTCCACCAGTTGTCACGCACTAAGAGCTCGAACGAACGTACAAAGGGACGCGACTGTCCAAAATCTCAGAGACAAAGAAGGACGTCTTGTCTTGTCTTGTCTCCTAGGAGATCTTGGCTCATACCCACATGGGGGATTGGCCACACTGTACCTCATAATAGATCATTGTTTACAACGCAAAAAAATAAAGATTGATTGATTGATATGTGGGGTTTAACGTCCCAAAACCACTCTATGATTATGAGAGACGCCGTAGTGGAGGGCTCCGGAAATTTAGACCACCTGGGGTTCTTTAAAAAAAGAAATTAGATGGGAACAATAATATTGTTCCTTTGAAGAAACGTGAAATATTGCAGAAGAATGCGATAAACCAGATTATATAAAACAAATTAACAAGAATGAGGAAAGGGGAGAAAGAATGGCATATATATGGCAGTACCACTAGCAGCGTATCCTTCCGGTTGCCTGAATGAATTTATGTAGCGCTGACAGAATAGCACTGCGGCCCACACCCAACTGACTGGCTCCAAACGATAATAGGGTGGATGTATTGACTGGCAATCCGAGCATACCAATCGGTCTTTCAAGAATTATTCGGCGCAGTGAGGCGAAGCGGCGGCATGTGAGAAGAAAGTGATCTATTGTTTCTGGTTCATTGCAAACTACACATAGGTTAGTTAATGAAAATCCTGATTTGTTGAGATAAAAATTTAACAGAGGAATTCTACAGCGAAAGCTTGTGAGGGTCACCTCACATTGGCGGGAAAGGCATTTTGTGGTGTTCCATGTGAATTGCAAGTGGCGAAATTCTTCAGATTGTGGAAGCGACGTTTCGTTGATTTTTAAGATTAACAGGCGTTTGAATCGTTCGGCAGTAATAAAAGGAAACTGTGGAGCTACTAGCACCACCGGGAAATTTAATGATGCCGAAACGAGCGAATCAGCAATTTCATTTAGTTCAATTCCAGCATGCCCGGGGACCCAAATAAACCGAACTTCCGATAGGCTATGCGGTACGAGAGACCAAAATATCCTGAGAAGAGGAGAATTCTTTGCGGACGTGAGATGTGTACATACAGACAAAGCATCCGAAATAATAATAGCTTTTGATTGCTGATAATTTAGTTTTCGAAGAGCCAATGTAATAGCCAGGAATTCTGCGAGATAAATTGGTGTGAAGTCAGGCAATCGGAGCGCAAAAGACCAATTAAGCTGATGAGAAAAAATACCTACTCCAGCCTTTTGAAGATTTTGCGTTGCGTCCGTCGAAATTACTACGTATTTAGGAAAATGACTGAGATGGTCTTGAAGGAGGCCCTCCAGAACATGCTTTGGAAGTAAGTTGGCATTTTTCGGAAAAATATCATCGAAAATTAAGTCAACTGGCACCGAGCATTAGGTTTGGGGGGTTAAATGCCGTAGGGAAACGTGAAGATTCGATAACAGAGACTCGACGAAAATGACTTGGGGTCTTTGATTACGAAACCACGGGCGCTGAAAGAAAGAAACTGGATGTTGGATGAAAACTGTCTGTGACCAGAAGAAGGGTGCATCGTAAAGTTTTAAAAATGTTTGCACAGTAAGCTGTCGAAATCTAGCATCAAGTGGAATGATTCTAGCTTCCAAATAAAGCACGCTATTCGCGACACACCTAGGTAGCCCGAGACACAGCCGCAGAACTTGCCTTTCTAGCAATATAAGAGGTCTTCATTTGTACTCAGCACTTCCAGAAAACAGAACGCAGCCAAACTCCAGAATTGGGCGTACGTAAAGTTTGTATATCATAAGTAACGTATCCCTGCGCATCCCTGACTTCCTATTGCAAAACCGGCGAAGCAATCCTACGGCACTTTCTGCTTTACGGGTGTTTGATTCTATTTGTTGCTGCCAATTTAAATTGTCCACGTAAAAAATACCAAGATTTTAGCGCTGTTACTTGTGGAATCAGATCATTTCGATAATGCAGTGAAAGAAATACGGGAACGGATAGAGGGAATACAAGCAGAGCTAACATTAAGTGAAAAAGACAGCCCGCCAAGCCATACCTCAAGCTCACTCAAATATGACTGTAAGATTTGATACAAACTATTGATATCTTGGGATGACGAGAAAAAAGCAATATCATCGGCGTAGACGTAAAGAGGAACTTTTTTATGAACGGGAATAGATGATAATAATATATTAAATAGAAGAGGTGACAGGACTGATCCTTGCGGAACACCTCTTGTTTGCTTATATAAAGCCGAAGTAATTCCCTCGTGGCAACAAAAGAATTGTCTCTCAAAGAGAAACTCCTGAATCCAAGATATAATGTACTTGGGAACCTCACAGTCCACTAATCTTGAAATTAATGCACTGTATTCCACACTATCGTAGGCTTTTGCGATATCTAACGTGACTAATGCAGAAAGCTCACCAGATACTTTTGCAAGGCGAATTCGGCTTTCCAAATCAACATGAGCCGACCATATAGAGCACCTCTGTCTAAATCCTACTTGCCTTGGTGAAAGGATGTCCTGACGAGCGATGAATTCACTGAGCCTTCTATGAATAATTCTTTCAATTATTTTAACTAGGTTTGAAGTAAGCGAAATTGGCCGAATGTTATCCAGGACATATCCGAGGCTTGGATTTTTTCGCAGCAACACAACTTTAGCAATTTTCCATGCGCTTGGAATCCATGCGTGCTGTAAGGAGCAGTTAACAATAATCAAAAGCTCCTCGGGATGGGTATTAAATATCAATTTAATCATAGAGTTTGTAATCTGATCTGGACCGGGAGCCGCTTGCTTTACAGTTAGTATGACATATGCCAGTTCAGCCATAGTGACCTCCCGAAAGTCCGAGGTTGCGCTTTTTAATGTCGCAGGTCTCAAGCATGACGAAGCGAAACGCGCTTGAAGTCCTTTCCGATGCCCTCTAACAAATCTGTTGTCTCTTTAGGAGACAGCACTACTGAACGCGAATGTGCTGGTACCGGCGTCGATTTTTTGTTCTGGAGAAACCTGTACAGGGCAGATCTTTTATCAGGTTTTGATAAATGCGAATGTAAGTCAGAATTGTGTTTATCTTTAGCTATTGCAACTGTACGTTTAAACAGCGCTGCGTGGAATTTATAGTCTACCCAATTTTTCGGAGTATGGTTGTGGCGTAAACGTTTCCAAGCAGCCTTACGTCGCCTATACGCAAGCGTACAATCTTCATTCCACCAAGCTGAATTTGACGGTGTGCTGCCGTACTTAACAGTAAACTCTGCCGGCTGGACAAACTCACTTAGACACTCTACGACTGAAGCAGCTCTTTGCTGTCCGACGCGTCCTCTCAATGACGAGAGCGCGGAGTTTAAAACAGTTTTATAAATTTTATAGTTGGTGAACCGTTGTTGCCGGATAGCAGAGGTAAGTTGTGGTAGCATGATTTCATAGGTAATTGGTACATTATCACTACTTGTCCTATTATCAAACGTTTCCCACGATGAAATCATAAACTGGCAACACGAACATGTTAGGTCTAATGTTGATGAGGTTATCCCGCGTAGAAAGGTAACTTGTCCAGAGTTATGACAGCGAAAATTATTATCCTGCAACCAATTCCACAATCTTTTGCCACAGCCATCTGTTTTAAGCCCCCAAGAACTGTGATGCGAGTTAAAATCCCCAGCCAATAAAATTGAATTTGACGAAGAATTCTTGATAACGCAATCTAGGTGATCTGTGCGTCTTACTCCATTCGGAAAGTACGCATCAATCACTGTAATCCTGTTGGAGTCAGGTAACAAACAATCTATTCCTAACAATTCACAATCCGGACATATATGTTCAAAAGTTACAGTAACATGATGACACATTTTTGAAGATATTAGAACCAATAATCCACCTCCTCTACCTGGCCGATCCAGTCTAAAAGTTCGAAAATATTTCAGAGTAAATGTTTGGTTTACTGAAAGCCAAGACTATTGAAGTAAAATTATATTAGGATTTGTTTGCTGTATGAGATAAATAAGATCTGTGTAAGCGGAAGATACGGAACGACAATTCCACTGAAGAACTTTTACAGGCGCTATGATGGACTTCTCCGCTGGCACGGGTTGCTCGTCTTCGTCTTCCTCGTTCACCGGCACAGAACTGACCCACTGTTCACTGGCACAGAACACCAGGTGGCAATATTTTAGGTTTATAATGGTCTCGCGCTGCCCTGAGATGCTGTATGTACCTATGCTTGCAAGTGCTAGAAAAGACGTTGGCGTCCTGCGCTGCAAGTTATACGGTTATGTGGGGGGGTTCAACAGGCTTAGCGAGCTGATTTGGCTGGTAGCATTGTGCGAATGATAAAACTACGAAGGCTTTATGGCTGTCACTGCTATCAATTCCCGTGCTGCCCATTTAGGATGAAACGTACTTTTTGCCTGCGTGTAAACTCTTTCTGATTTGAATATTCTATTATTCTGTTTTTTTAAGGGAAGTCGCACTGCTATAGCATATAGAACATTGTCCTCGAATAAAATTGTAGCTGCATATGGTTTCATTGTATGTTCCCACCATAAGCACTTATGCTTTCACTTACTTAAGCCCTTTGTTCATTTCTAAAACTACGTGAGCGTGTTTTATTTGTTTACTTTGGGAAATCGTGCCATGCTGCATGCTTAGCCTAGTATGTTGGTGTGCCATTTGCCCAACTTGTCGTGTTCATATGCAATTTTTTCTCTTCTTCACCGACAACTCAGCGTAGCCTACAACAGTTGAAGATATATATGTCGCAAAATTTTTGATATCAAATAATTTCCTATATTTGAAGTTTATTTCTACTTATTCAGCATACTGAGTGCATATACGAAGCTGTGCCATGAATTTTTATCTGCAGAAATGAAGTCCACATATGGTTTTCCCCGCTACATTTGTTAGTATTCAGAACTGCACTCACAGCTTTCGTTCCCTGCTGCATTACTTGAACAGAGCACGCATTTTCCACCAAAAGTGCATTTGTTCTGACTAAGAATTCTAAAGGGAAAGCGAGATTCTTATCAAAAAAGAAACATAGACACCTCAACACATCTACATAGAAAAGACTATTTCAAGTACAAACAATGAAGAAAGACTGCATTTACGCCTAATATCTCTGCAGAACACTTTAATGCACTTGCGAAAGGCGACTGCGTGGCGCATCTATTTTTAGCTCGTGCGGGTACTGGACCTACATTTTCACCAGACTTTCCATATGTTTTTTCGATTGCGTTTTAGGGGCCAAGCTTCTTATAGCGGAACCCGTTCGCCCCTCGGAGTCGTAGTCGTAGTCGTAGTGTGTAACCAGTCTTACGTTTTGACCTGCAATGTGGTGCCAGTGGGAGATTTCTTCTGTGCGTTGTTGAACAATTAAATATTCCAAGCGTGCGCGTTACTAAAAGCCGAATTCTCCTGTTTCTCATTCCCCATTAGCAGCTGTTGGCATGTACATTGAGCACTATCTGACAAGAAAGGGTTGCTACGTTAACTCGCTGGGCATAACCTCCTTGGTTTTAGAAAGGTTTAGCGATCGTTGAGCCGCAGTGCCATATATAGTGAAGTACTATATGCCATGAACTCAAGGTGGTTAAAGATGGGAAGTAAGTACGAAGCGCAAGCCGTAAGAAAGTAAAAGCTGGATTCCCCTGTCTCTCATTCCCCACTAGCAGCAGTTGGCATGTACATTGAGCACTATCTGACAAGAAATGGTTGCTACGTAATACTAGCAGGGCGTAACCTCCTTGGTTTTAGAAAGGTTTCGCGAGCGTTGAGCCGCAGTGCCATGAATACAGTGAAGTACTATATGCCATGAACTCAAGGTGGTTAAAGATGGGAAGTAGGTACGAAGCGCAAGCCGTAAGAAAGTAAAAGCTGAATTCTCCTGTCTCTCATTCCCCACTAGCAGCCATTGGCATGTACATTGAGCACTATCTGACAAGAAAGGGTTGCTACGTTAACTCGCTGGGCATAACCTCCTTGGTTTTAGAAAGGTTTAGCGAGCGTTGAGCCGCAGTGCCATGAATACAGTGAAGTACTATATGCCATGAACTCAAGGTGGTTAAAGATGGGAAGTAGGTACGAAGCGCAAGCCGTAAGAAAGTAAAAGCTGAATTCTCCTGTCTCTCATTCCCCACTAGCAGCCATTGGCATGTACATTGAGCACTATCTGACAAGAAAGGGTTGCTACGTTAACTCGCTGGGCATAACCTCTTTGGTTTTAGAAAGGTTTAGCGATCGTTGAGCCGCAGTGCCATGAATACAGTGAAGTACTATATGCCATGAACTCAAGGTGGTTAAAGGTGGAAAGTAGGTGCGAAGCGCAAGCCGTAAGAAAGTAAAAGCCGGATTCTCCTGTCTCTCATTCCCCACTAGCAGCCGTTGGCATGTACATTGAGCACTATCTGACAAGAAATGGTTGCTACGTAATACTAGCAGAGCGTAACCTCCTTGGTTTTAGAAAGGTTTAGTGAGCGTTGGGCCACAGTGCCATGAATACATTGAAGTAGTATATACCAGGAAGTCGAGGTGGTTAAAGGTGGAAAGTAGACATGAAGCGCACGCCGCAAGAAAGTGTGCGTGTGCCACCTCTCATTAAGTCCTTGGAATGCCCGCTGGATGGCGGTGCTTCTATATCGGGAATATATGATGAAAAGATGCGAGATCGTGGTACTTGGAGTGTTGAATAGATGGACAAATGGACACACAGACAGATGCATGGACGGACTCACGGGTGCCTACACCGACGGATGGACGCGCGGACGGACGCAGGGGAGAATGCATAGACGAACGCAGGGACGGACGCATAGATGGACGTGAGGACGCACGAACAGACGCACTTGTGGACGGGCGAATGGACGCACGGACGGGCACACAGACGGTTGCATGGAGGGACGGAAGCAAAAACAAATAAACGGACAAATGCATCGCCCCACTCTCCATCATTCACACCGTGAATATGCTGCCATTTTTTTGATGCGAACTAAACTTGTTCTTCTTTTTCGTTGTGTGCATGGCTAGGCTCCTACAAAAACATGTATTGTTCCCCAGAAGAAAATAGTAAGCGACAATCTCCTGAGACTGACGTTAACGAGGTCATTTATCGAACTTACACAGAGAAATATTGTTTTAGCACTGCATCTTTCATATTTGTGTTGCGACAACTTGTTCACTACCCTTGTCCAAAAGGCGCATTTGGCGATTTTTTGTAGTTCTATATGTCGGCATAAATTGTGGTGTTCGGCATATACTGCTATCACCAGCACACCTTTAAGGAACACACTGACATTTAGAAAAGCCGTTTAGTCGAAATCTTGACGGAATTATGCGGACGTTGTAGAGAAAGTCAACCGAAGTTTGTACGGAATAAAGAAATTACAGGGAAACAATTTATACATAATATGTGATGTAAAAAATAAAATAAAAATCTCATTTCTGATACTTTCGCCGGAATAATAAAGTGCACTCTGGTTACCTTAATCTGTCATTCTATTCCTCTAACCCGTCCTAATAATGAGCACCTGCAAACGTTATTAAACAAGTTCAATGAGTTCCACAGCATGGCACACGAAGCATTAACCAATTTGAGAGCTGAACGTTCCAATTAGCCCTCATTTTGCAATATCTTCGTCAAAAAATGCCGCAAAAATTCCTGCGGGAAAATGAAGTATTTATACAATACTTGGGGTCTAGAACGAGAAGTTCAGTCTGCATTCCCTCTCTCCTATAAAGGAGGGATAGACGTTAGTTGTCGTATTTCGAGCTGCTCTGAAAATGCCGTTGAGCACACACAAAAACTGCACCGCTATGCGTTTCGTGTGGGTCGATATGAAGGTGTGCTCCAGAAAACGTCGCTGATCAAAACTACCGTGTTCAGTTAAAAGAGAAAAGTACGAAATTGTGCCTTCGTGGCATCGTCCTTGAAAGCGAACTGAAAAAAAAAAGACCAAGGGCCTAGTGCTTGCCAATTCCGGAAAACAAAACAGGGAAAAAATTGGGACCTGCTTAGGATCACTAGAGGAGCGACAAGAAGGAAAACGTGGCCCTCTGCGCGAAGAGAAAAAAGAAGAAAAAAAACTGTTGCACATGCTTCGTTGCTGTGAACTCACCGTTTGCAAAAATAAAAAATATAGAGGCTTTCACGGCATCAGTTCGATTATTTTTCTTTATTTTGTCAGTGTAAGACAACAGGAGGGTTTCGTTTCCTACCTATATTTTGAATGTATATGGTGTTCAGCGTATCTTCTGTTTCCTGTAGTCTTACCTGGCAAGATCATCGTGACATCAAGTATCAAATATCGTGCAAATGTCAGCGAGCAGGAAGGCGGTTTTTTATTGTTTTCCTTAACGCTGCTTCCTTTTCAATAACCCTACAGAATCCCTGCTGTCACATGAACGTGCCTTCGTGTGCATCTGAGAAAAGGAAACCATTAGCCTGACACGGCACTTTCTAAGTGAAAACAAGGTTTCTGGTCGTTGCGACTTCTCGCAGCGAACGTATGATACAGAACAACTGTTATATTTGAATCTTTGTTTTTTTCAAGACATCGCATATTTCGGTATGATTATTCTAATAGATAGTGTTTGTAAAGTTTGGTGAAAAGAAGCACAACAGAGAAATTTAATTCGCATCATTTCTTTCACTCTTGTGCCCATGACAGCAAGAGAAAGTCGAAAGAGAATCTTGATACTATTGGGTCAAAAAGAATACCCTGAGTGATTTTTAAAAATAAGCTTGAAACTCACACGGCAAACCTGAATCAGCCGTCAAGCAAGCAAGCAAGCAAGCAAGCAAACAAGCAAACAAGCAAACAAACATGCGTATTTTGATAAAGTATAATTATGGTGCATATAAGTTTATCCACACTTTCCTTTTAATAATGTTTCCTGATGCGCAGTGTTAATCAGGCGATGACAGCAAGAACAGACGAAATTCAGGTTGATGAAATCCTGTCTGGTCAGGAGAAGACATTGCAAAAGATGAAATACCGGTCACAACAAAAGACTTTAAAACGAGCCTTATTCTCAAACTAAAATGGCGAAGAAAGCTCTCTTGTTAGAGTCTATAGCCACCTCGTTTTGTTTCTTTAATTGTATTTATTAGGCTCGGTGTTTTTATTTTTTTGCACAGCAAGAACAGGTGATCTCTAGCGCAGCGGGCTCCTACTTAGCCGTCCTCGGCTTCATCAGCCAGATGAAACCTTATACATATTCATAAAACTATCATTTCACCGTCATAATGTCTATCAACTGTTATATATTTGCCTATTCATCGCCATAAAAACGACATGAAAAAAAAATATTTTTGATCAAACAATAAATGCACATCAGCGTCTTGTTTTTACACTCAAGTTGGGGGAGAATAAGCTCTAGTCATGATCAGGATCTGACACCGCAGTTTGAATCAACTAGCCTTTAAAAACACTCATTTTTACAACAGACCATACTTTCAAATGATTTTCAAGAACGTCGCTCTCCGGATTTTGAAAAAAAAAAAACACATAGATCTTTTTTTCTAAGCAATATCTGTTATATTGCCATGCACTATCTGTTATGTCCTTTATTATTTTCGTTGTTTTTCTTTAGTTTTTTGTACCTAAACATGTTTTCTAAAATGAGTGCAATTTTTCCCAGAAAAGTATCTTTGGTAATCCTTGTTGTTATGTGCTTGTTTTTAGTAGTACTGCTTATTATAACCTTTTGTATAGCTTGTTCTCTTCTCTTACTGCGTTCGTTTTGTTTCTTTTGCCCCTTCTGGTTGGTCTGTGCACAGCAGTATGTCTAAATGAATAAATAGATAAATAAATTGATAGATAGAGAGAACAATAGGGAGATAATGAACCAAATAAATAAACAAATAAATAGATAGATAAATAAATAATTGAATACATAAATAAATCACTCCTATTCCTTCCTGAGCGTGGGGTGGCACACCAGTCTTTCTAGACAGCATATTTAACATCCTAGCCTTTCTATTCTCACCTGTTTCTTCCTTCCGTTCGCTCTTCCTTCGTTCACGCGAACATAAATAAGACAGAAACACGAGAGCCAAACTTCATCTGTTGATTTACAGTTAAAAAGCCCGCTTTATATAGCCTAATACGTCCGTGTGTGATGATAGCAGAGACGTATGATCAAGACCACAAAACATTTGACATGGGGAAGGGCTTTATACAGACTCGATTTCACTATGTATTAACATTCTAAAAATAATTCCATTTCACGGACACCTCAGTACGGCATTCCCACTCATAAAATAGCAACGCTGGTATGGTTTTCATTTGCGTAAAAACATTACCATAACATGTGGGGTTTGACGTGTGAAAATCATATGATTATGGGAAACGCCGTAGTGCAGGGCTCCTGAAATTTTGACCATCTAGTGTTGTTCAACGTGCAGAGACGTCACACAGTACATGAGCCTCACAGATTTGGCCTACATTGAAATGTAACAGCCACGAAACGGATCAAACTTGCGATATTCAGATCACATGTCTAGTGGAGTACCTGCTACACTTCCATGAGGGACATTAAAAAGAGGGCAGATCGATGTTGTGTGAAGCATGTGAACGGTAGATGACTGTGGTGGAATTTTTTTGATTAAGCAACAAGTTTCAAAACATCTGTACAAATAATATAGGCAGAAACGTATGTTGAACGGTCGCATGTGTTTCGTATAACCTTTTGCTCATATAAACAGCTGAATAGCTAGTACACCCATTCGAAGCGGTAAGCTGAAATATAGTGCTAGCGCTAGTGCTTGCGAGGATGGTAGCCCTGGATAGTGCTGCGTAGAAAAACTTAAGTGCATGGCTCGCTTGTATTTACAATTGACACTAACCCGATGAAATGCTTGTGGCACGGCAGTACATATGTAATGTTTATAAAAGTTAATGGGCCACAATGCAACCACAAATGACATTTGGCTAACTGTATATCTGCATAGGGTATTTTTCCAAAAACAGTTCCGAGACCTCGCACGCGCCCTAGGCTTGATTCCTGTTGGGACAGAATCTTACATCTTTTGCATTCGTCCAGTCAACGATTCCGATGTCGGTTTGTCTTAACGCTCTGGACTTCGATTTGCGAACGTCTATTCTCGCCGTTCCTCGGTAGATATGTATAAACTATCGAGCACCTGTTCCGCACACCTGCATATCACGGCCCGGGGAATATGGGTATGTGACAAACGTGTCAGAAGGAAAGGGTATGGTGTCATAAGCGATTGACTTTGCCTATTATACGTGCCATGACTTATCGTACATACTCGTCAAACCCTCTTACCCTTACATACTGATTTTTGTCTACCCCAAGCTACGACTGATCACGAGAGCGCCGAGGCGTAGGCAGGCAGGCAGGCAGGCAGGCAGGCAGGCAGGCAGGCAGGCAGGCAGGCAGGCAGGCAGGCAGGCAGGCAGGCAGGCAGGAAGGTAGGAAGGTAGGAAGGTAGGTAGGTAGGTAGGTAGGTAGGTAGGTAGGTAGGTAGGTAGGTAGGAAGGTAGGTAGGTAGGTAGGTAGGTAGGTAGGTAGGTAGGTAGGTAGGTAGGTAGGTAGGTAGGTAGGTAGGTAGGTAGGTAGGTAGGTAGGTAGGTAGGTAGGTAGGTGGGTGGGTGGGTGGGTAGGTAGGTAGGTAGGTAGGTAGGTAGGTAGGTAGGTAGGTAGGTAGGTAGGTAGGCAGGTAGGTAGGTAGGTAGTTAGGTAGATAGATAGATAGATAGATAGATAGATAGATAGATAGATAGATAGATAGATAGATAGATAGATAGATAGATAGATAGATAGAAACGTTCAAAGTGTCTGCAGGAGGCAAAAAACACCTAGAATTTGAATAAATACGGCGTTCCTTGAAACCCTTCACATGCGGCACACGAGTGCAACGGCCGAGAGCATGATAGTAGGAAAGCAGGGATCACAGCGGTGGTGAAGGCGCGAATACATTTTGAGCATTGATGTTTTTCTTATTGCAATATAAACACTCCTCATTTACAAGTTCACAACTTGGGAGGAACGTCAGCATGATTGATAGATTGATATGTGGGGTTCAAAGTCCCAAAACAACTATATGATTATGAAAGACGCCGCAGTGGAGGGCTCTGAAATTTCGACCACCTGGGGTTCTTAAACGTGCACCCAAATCTGAGCACACGGGCCGACATTTCCGCCTCCATCGGACATGCAGCTGCCGCAGCCGGGATTTAAATCCGCGACCTGCTGGTCAGCAGCAGAGTACGTTAGCCACTAGACCACCGCGGCGGGGCACGTCAGCATGATCGTATTCAGTGGTTAGAGTGAAAGCGGCAAAAGACCGTGAGTATATACGGATATTGTATTACACAGTGGCATACGCACTGAGGAATGCCGATAATAATAATAATAATACTAATAATAATAATAATAATAATAATAATAATAATAATAATAATAATAATAATAATAATATACCTTGCGTCGTTGTGTCTCCAAGAATCACGATATGAATCTACTGACCAATAGCGAAGCTACTCACAAAGCTAAGCGTGAACGTGAGGGAAACAAGTGAAACGCTCGGAAATTCGGCAGGCTAGTTTGGCAAGTTTAGAAACTATGTTTAGAGTTGTTTAGAATTTTGCAGAAAAAAGGCATACTCTGCAGCGTTCAAAGTTTGGCCAAAAGTATGCCAAGGCCAACCTCGGATGATATCGATCGCTTCGCACAATTTTGACCTCATCTGTTTGCCTTACACCGGAATGAAGAAAGAAATGCTAAGAATGAAGTCAATACAAACAGCAACTAAAAAATGAATCTACGTTTACAAAATTTGACAGACCATGCTAGAAGCCATGTTTACCTATGTTAGCTGCTTTAAAACGCTGGCAAAGTCATCGCCTATTTCATTTTATCTTTGAGAATGAGTTCCACTCTTTTCAGGTGCACTGTGCCGGTACTCGCCAATTCAGAAGGATGATGTGGAGGCGTACTTCCCTGCCACTCTGTCGATGTGCCTGCGTAGAGCCTCGTCTGCAGAGGACGCAGGTGTCCACGCTTGGCTGGTGTGGACACACATCTGGGATGGTTTACTTGCTCATTTAGCTGCAAGCAGTAAAAAAGAAATGAATACTGGACCTTCCTTCATTTATGATGCTTTTCTTGTTTTGAGGATGCCTTAAGAGTACTTTAGAATAAGTGAGCTTTAGTACGTAAAAAAAATGTTTGTCGAGTTGCCTAAACGCTGGTTGCAGTAAAATCAAGTAAAAAAATGAGGGCTGTTGACCAAGTGGGGGCCAAATGGTAGCTTTGATTTCTTGATTTTTGGCAGTGAAAGCTTTCGGAAAGAAAAGTTTGAGCGTGGTGGCAAGGAAGCAACATATATCTTACAACCGAAAGCAAACGTTTGACCTTAAGGTGGACAAAGAGGGCATACGAAGTTCCACCCGAATGCTGACTTACTTTCTTAATTTTCCTTACGTGCTTTCTTTCGCATTTGGCATGTGTCACCCGGCGCCCTGTAAAAGCAGTAAACGATGGTCGGTGCCTGCCACTTTTTTGAATATCCCTATCCACTTTTCACTACTTGCTAGAGAAACCCTTTGGAGGATTTGTGCAGTTTGTTTCCTATTCGCGTTCGAAAACACAGCGCACTGCATGTTATGAATGACTGCTTTAGAAGAAGAATGAAGGGGGTTAGGGGATCCGTGAGCAGCATGCGACGTAAATGACGCGTCTATATGCGGAGACTGAGAACAGATTGCCTGTTTATTTCTAGATTACCGATAGGCATACGTTTCGGTATCACGCTTGATTCTAACACAAAACTGCAGAATTTGAACATTGATCAAACTATTTGCTGATAGATTACGGACTATTTAGAATCAAGAAAATGGGAAGTAGTTTGAAAATGATCATGTTCACGATTAGTTTCTGTGACACCAAGAATACCACATGGTTCCGTATTGGACCCACTTCTTAACACCGTGTTTATTAATAATATTTCATATACAATAGGATGTCATATCAGAATGTTTGCTGATGATTGTATTTCGTATACTGAGTTGGCCCACCATGCGAATCCCCCCCCCCCCTACAAGATGACCATATTCACTTGGAAGTGTGCGCAAGAACAATGACATAGTACTGAACACCAATACATGCGCTCATGTCGGGTTTACTAAAATTTCGATAGGTTCATAAATTAACACTCCTTAAACAATCAAGTTACTAGAAAACAAGACGAATACAAGTGTTTAAGTGCTTTGTTTTCTGGAAACGGAGGATGGTCTGAGCACATTAGCACCGTTGTGAGCAGAGCTGGGCAAGCCCTTGACTTTTACAAAGAAATGTTCAACATGTAAATACAAAGCTCAAATAGGCCGCCAATTACGCTGACGTTAGACTTGTACTGGAATATAGCTGTCCTATGCGGAATCCGTCACGCTTGTGCGCATTCAGCCAATCACAGCAAGATTTATACTGGAAAATTATGACGCACGTGAAAGCTCACATTGTATGAAGAGATACCTTAATTAGCAATTCTTCGCAAGATCAAATGCGTCATTGAAGAGCGAAACTTTTTCACTCAATCTATAACATAAAAAACAAGAATACATGCTTCAGAATATATAAAAGCAGGTAATTATCATTCTAATGATCACAAGTATAAAAGACAGCTTGTCTTTGTAAAAAGGACTGACCTTTTCAAATATACTTTTTTTTTCCTCAAGCGATTGCCGAAGAGAATATGTTACCTGCCGATTTTGTTGGAAGTGGGGCTACGAATGAATTGTATGTAGGTTTATGTCACCCGCAATAGCGCCAAAAATATGAATATTGTTCCAAATATTATACAATTATTCAATAAATCATTTCTTTACGTGTCCTGCACCAACCATGTTGTCTTAGTGCTGGAGCACGCAAAAATAAAACAATACAAATAAACAAACTCAATAAATAAACAAAAAGTAATACAAATAGCAGTACATTACAGACAGTTGTGAGGAAAAGAAATCAAATAATAGGAGAGTAAACGCACAGACAAAAAGAAATAACCACGAAATGGGAACAAAAAAAACAAGACAAGATTTATGGATTGAAAAATAAACGGGAATATACACAACTACGTGAAGATCTGCCTAAAAGACTCATTAGGAAAGCATTACCTTTAATATAGCATTACATTTTATTATTATTATTATTATTATTATTATTATTATTATTATTATTATTATTATTATTATTATTATTATTATTATTATTATTATTATTATTATTATTATTATTATTATTATCGGCTGGCCCGTTTCCAGTTCCCTCCAACAAAAAAGTTTGAGTGTTCGTGCCTAATGCGCAGCCGATGTGGTGACGTAAGGTAAGAATCTATAAACATTACTGCTCTGGATGTACTGCGACATTTGCTTTAGGTGAAAAGAAATTGGCATCTGTTTCATGAGATTTACAAAGATGTCTGTATTTGTCACAGTAAAAATTCCTTTGCCAACATCCCAAGCATTCGTAGATGCTGGGTACGTTGTTTTTATGTTGACCCAGAAAAGGTGCAACTGAATTGCATTATATAGTTAAATCAAGTGCTAGAGTGAAGCAAATGCTTGTCTTATGAAATATTAAGTTAATATTTAGAGAAAACATCATTCATACTTAGAAAAGAAGCCCAAGAAACTGAGAGCACACAGAAAGACACAGAAGTGAGGAATTACGTGCCTGACGTTTGCTAAATCGAAGGCAGCACAGGAGAATTATGAAAGACCGGTTAGTTAACATTCTTGGAAAGGTCTAGTTCATGATAGTAAAATAAAATCTAGCTGATTAGAATTTTTGAGCATAGTTTCTTCTATAATTTCTTGCGCTTATTTTCAAGGAGGAGGAGGAAGGAAAAAAATGAAAGGCAGGGAGGCCAACTAGACACACGTCCAGTTTGCTACCCTGCATTGGGGGAAGGAGTGATGATATTAAGAGAGAAAAAACAGAGGAAAGGTGAAGGGCATCATTTGGTCACATACGAACTTGTCCATTGTACGCCTATAAGCGAACACTTAGCCCGGTCGACTTTAGAAAACCTAGCAACGCCCGCGTCGCTTTGCTGACCTGCGAAGCGTAAAGCCATGAACCGAGGATCTTCTCTTCGAAAAAGGTGTATTATCCAGTTTTTTTAATGTTTCACGTATCATGTTGCGTGCTCTCGCAAAACGGTTACATAAACACAGTAGATGTTCTATTGTCTCGCCACCATCGCACTACTAACATCTGGAGCTATCCGCCATTCCTTTGGGAAAAGAGTACTCCTTCGTGAAAGCTACTCCTAACCACAGGCGGACAAATAATGTTGCATCCCGGTGGCAGAGGTTTGATGGAACTTGAAACTTTCTCGATGGGTCCACTTTATGTGGGTGGCTGTTCCCTACACTGGGGTCACTCAGCTAAGTTTCCGACATTGTGTTAGCGAATGATTGGAGGCTCCTTGCAGCGTCGGTTCTCAACAAGGGTATTGGGGTTTTCTAGGCGTCCTCATGGGTGGATTGGGCAGCATCATCAGCAAAGTCGTTACCGACGATGTCACAATGTCCTGGTAACCACTGAAACACTACATCATGTCTTCTCGATAAAACTTCGTGAAACACTTCCCTCATTTCATTGAGTAGTTGTTCATGCACCCTTCTTCGTAAAGCTTTGTCGCCCTTCTGATCTCGCGCTGTAACAATCGTCATGTCATACCAGCTAGCACAAACCACCACGCTTCTAAGCTGATTGCAAGTTCTGAAGGGATGCCTTAGAGTCGCAGAACACAGCCAATTTTTGAGGCAGGGATTCCGTGATATAAAGTATAGCAGCACGTAAGGCGACAAGCACCTCTGCTGCTAATGTTGTCCTGTGGGACACATTGAACTTGGTTCGCCCGGATGACAAGAGCACCTGCGGAGCTGTCAGCCGAGACCAATTTATAGGTGTAAATGTGGGTACATTGGCCGTAATTTTTGTTAAGATTATAGCGACAAAGTCGCCTGTCGCAGGAGCACTGTTCAAAGTGGTTATTAGACCAATAGCGTTAAATAACTGCTTTAGCTGAAATTAGGCCGTTGGTGTCAGTGTCATTGGTTGTGAGAGAAATATCGTGTCTGTGACTAAAGAATTGAGAAACTTATAAATAATAAAGATAATCAAAAATTGTGGTTTGAAGTGAGAATCGCACCCAGCGTCTCTGAGTGGCATACCACAAAGCCCCAATAATGATTGTAACTGCTCTAGAAAAGTAAAAAAATACAATATGAATGTCGTGTAGCTGAAGAAGTCTCCTTAGCACAATGTGCGGAAGATTCCTGAAACCGCACGGGGAGGTAAACGAAGTAAATTGCATAACCAGTGGGTGCTTTTAAGCTGCCCACCCATTGTGGTCTGTGCAGCTGCTCAAGTACATGCGGGACTTTATGTACCAGTAGTGGGTCCTTCGCCAATTAGCAAAAAGAATAACTATGACGTAGTTGGCACTTAGCAACGGTTTATATCATGCGGACAATGTAGAATACATTGAAACAGCCAATGTTTATTGCACAAATACTGTTGCTTTCACCCAGGCCTTGAGGTGTGCATGGATAAAAAAAATGTGCATAGGGCCCGTTTACGCTCCTGAAGGCAAAGCTTGAGCATCCAGGGTTCTTAATTGAATTACATATTTAAGAAATAATGAAATATTTTAAACTAAAGCTATTTGTAGAGTAGCATGTAACGTACTAAAAAGACAGATATATAGAAAGCTTTTTATTGTAAGCATAATAATCAGCGAACGCATATTCACTTTTTGTTTATCTATTTAATCCTAATGTTAGCCTTAACCAGGTCTTACAGGAGTAGGTTAAAAAAATACAAATTGGTCACTATACATATGCACCTTTCAATCGAAGAACGAAATAAATAACGATCAAAACAAGGAAAGATAACGACAAGACGACTAAATAGGACTACATATTGCAAAAAAAAAACTTACTTGCAATAACGCTACAGTTCTTCTTCTTCAAAACCTTGATACAATGCTTCAAATAGAAGTATTATGTGCTAAATATTTCAATAATTGTTATTTCTGTTAGCTACAGATTATAAATAACTACAACGCTATGCTCAGTGGACATCACCACAAGTATAGTACCGTCACTAAAAGCCTCTATACCACGTCCATGCCGTTATATTAATGAATACTGACAGCTGTATAGTGTAACGGTCAATAAGGCGTCAGAAGAACAGGCCACACGTGGAGACATGGTCGACATGCATATTGAAATTTGACTGTCCTAGGTAGTACGAAAGCATAATATGCTTAGCTAAGATACGTCTGGTGAGCGTGCATTTTGTATATTATTCAGAATACTAACAGCTAGTGGCTAACAACACGCAAGTGCAGCGAGCTATCTACAAAAACAAAACACCGACAAACACGCATTGAGCAGACTGATTTGACTAAGTTACTTACATTCTTGAACTCGCAAAGATGGTATCAAACAAAGTAAACGTGTTGTACTCTGCGTAACGACAAATATATTTATTTTGTTACAACGAGGTAATAAACAAATAATATGGCAAGTGGGATTCAGTTCCGGACATAAAAGAGAGATTTTCGAGAACTACACGGCTTAACAAAACGTTATGAATAACTTTTTGTTGACACGTATGTGGGTGAGCACACACGCTATTTACGTGCATGTGTGATCAGTTTTCACTCTACTATATTCAACACTCGACACTTCAAAAAGCGAGCCAGGTGACGAACTAGGCTGATATGTATTGGGCAAATAAAAAAAAACTACCTCTCACTGTCAAGTTGTCAGTTTGAATATTGTTCCCGAACTGATGTTATGAAGCAAAACATGCACCCCCCCCCCCCTAGATGCAGTGGAGCCTTTGAGAGGGTTTTCGATTTTCCCGATCAGCACGCTACACCGGATGCGGTGGTGGGGGACAACTATAGCAGCATGTTGTGATCTTATAACAGCTTTTTCTGAACAAAATAATTTAATGTTTACCTGCCTGTGTTTCACGTTCTTCACCATCCGGACCACGAGAAAAAAAAACGCCAGGCCTGCGCGTAATGCGCAGCACAGTCCAAGCAAAACCTTGAAGAGCAGCATTTCATCGCCTTTTCTGGACATTCATTGGGTAACTACTGCAAGCACACTTGCTTGATGCCCACCAGGTAATTATAATAAATTTATTTGGGTAGTAGGCCGGCATTCACTTTGCTATGTTCCGCTAAACACTTGCTAAATCCGCTAAACACTTGCAAGCAATTTTGTGCCAATTATTCATGCAGTGGCTGACGACGATGAGGAACTATGGCTGTAGTGGGTATGCGCCACAGTTATTAGGGGCACAAGAAGAAGCTTTTGTAATGGGTTGTAGCATCGGACGACCCATTCGTTATGCCATTCGCATTGTGTGACGAGAGCTGGTTGTTCATTCACTATATTAAAACGCTTTATAAGTCGTATCATTGCGATTACATTCCCGACATCAAAACTCCCTAAGGCAAGTTTGCCAACATGACACAAGCACCGGCTTGGCACAGTGGTAGAATACTGGGCTGGCACCCAGTGGACCCGGGTTCGAGCCCCACTGTGTCATTTACGCTAGGTTTCTTTCTAATACGTGCAGTGTGGTTACGGACACCAGCAACGGCAGTGGTGGCGGCGGGCAACTACGGTGGCGCGTCACCCGAGTTGTTATCTCAAAACAGCTTTCACTGTAAAAAGCAAACATTTGCGTTTCCTACCTGTAATAAATAAAAAAGCAAACACAAAAAACGTAACTAGCTCTTTAAGATTTAACTAGCACTTTTAAATAACAAAGGCAGGGACAAGCACTTTACCGAACTCGTAAGTGTGCTGAAAATGAGCATCATTTGATTTAGTGAGACCATCTAGGTAGATGCCTTGAAATGGTGATAACATGGTGCCTTTCTGCAAAAAAGTCTAGAAAATCTAAAAGCGACATGAAAAGCAGGATTGTTAAAAACTACGCTTGACAGTGTTGACGGAAAAGAAGTTGTGAAGTCATTTCGGCTATGGCGCTTTATCGTTCCCTTAAAACGTACGTCAGCAGAACGCAAACGGCCAAAGCCTAGATGACCGTGGTACCTCTTAATCTCCCGGAACTTTCTGCTGATGTGAAAAAACAAGGACAGAGCATTTCTGCGGCTCAAGCGCTTTATATTACTGTGCCCTGTAAGTGCTGAACCGTAAAGGCAGGAAACAAAGAAGCAGAAGGCTGGGCGGTTAAATTCATTACTATAATTAAGTGAAAATGGTGACGTTCTCCAGCTGAACAAGTTATTACAGAGTTTAATTATCTGTAAATTAGCAAATAAATACTCCGAATAAACGTGGTACTGCAGCGTGGTATTGCTCTCACTGATAGATAATATACTCTCTCTCTCTCTCTCTCTATATATATATATATATATATATATATATATATATATATATATATATATATATATTCAATAAGGTTCTTTAACAAACCTAACTTTATTTTTTTACTTCCAATGGTTTCGATCGGTGAACCAGACTTCGTCAGGGTTTGCGAACAAGTGCGGCGCACTTGTTCGCAGAAAGAGAGAGAGAGAGAGGGACAGAGACCACCACGGAGGTCTATGGTCCTGGTGGCCTACTGCTCGTTCGAAGGTCACGAGATACAATCCCGGTTATGGCAGATGCACTCGACGGAGGCGAAATGCTAAAGGCTGTTATTGTACTCAGATGTAGGCAAACGGTAAAATTTTAAGTGGTAGAAATTTCTGAAGGCCGTTACTACGTATCTCGCAATCATGTTAGTAATTTGAGGCATTAAACACCAACAACTATTAATACTAATATTACGCACAGCCATTAAAGCCATCAACGAAAGAACAAGTGAAACAAAGGGGTCCTCCACCGCCTTTTTTTTTCATTTTTGTGCAGGGGTCGATCCCCGAGGCACTACTGTTCTGGCGACGGACGGTGGGCGCGCCGTGATACCGTGCCTAGCGAAGCTCCGTGTCGAGAGCCGCAACGATTCGGCGGTGCTTGTACGCTGGTTCCGTGGCGGAGACAACAGCACCGAGCCTTTCTACAGCCTCGATGCACGGTCGCGCAGGGGTGGCCTCTCCAAGGGGCACCACACCAGGGGCGAGGCATGGAAAGGCCGTTCTTTCTTCTCGGTACTCCAGGAGCCTCCCAGTCTGAAGGTAAACCGAGTGGACTACGCTGATCGAGGCACGTACGTCTGCGACCTGCTCTACGCCAGCGGCAGGAGATACAGCGCGACCGTCGCTCTTGCCGTGTTCGGTAGGTATTTCACTCGTTAAAGTTTTTCGCAAATGTCAATGTTAGCCAGTAATTGGCTACAGCCTCAGAACACAAGTATTACACGGGCAATCTTGATACCGATCTGGGCAGATCTGAATCCCAATCAGATGCTGCTACAAGTTCACATTTAACACGACACTAGAATCGAAAACAATTTTTCGCACAATATTTTTGAAGTACAACTTCACAATCCCCCTAACACCTTTCTTACACTGACACCACGCTCAGTGATTAAGAAAACGCGGAAAAAGAAAATTGGGGTTGACACGCCACCCTGATATTTCCGTATCAAACGCCGATACGTTATAAAATTAGAGAGAGACTACTGGGTCCAACGTAACTTCTAATAGACGACGAAGGTGAATGACACGTCCAAACATGATAATCATGATATCCGTGTCATGTAAAGCATGACTACACGCTACGCTCATAGCGTGCTCGTGGCGGTTTCGCTAGCCCCATAATACTAAATTTGGTATCACGTGGTGTGAATAGACGACGAAGGTAAACGACACATCCGAACATGATAATCATGGCATGGAAGTGATATACGGGATAATTTACCACCGCCTCGTAACGCTCTATTGATTTCAACGTAACGTATAAGCCTTCCTCATTCGTGCTTCGCATACCATAGATTCCCACTCTACGTGGGATCAGGCAATTGTTTTCTTTCTCTATGGTGCAATGAAGGCGTAGGCGCCATATTATGCTGAAATGTTGTTTTAAAAGTGATTGTATTCGCTTGGTTCTGTCACGCCAAGCACCTTTCGTAATTTTCAGATGCGTGTTTTTTTATACAGACACATAGATGTTCGTGTTGCTGGTTTTTGGTCGTAAACGTGAATTTCCTGACTACATTTAGTGATTATTCCAACAAGAATTCTAGGGTACACATCAATATTGTAAATAGGAACAATGAACATTAAATTCCTGATACGCGTTGTACTTACACTATCAGCGGAAAAATACTTAAGATATGAACAGAAAGCGCTTAGGATGGCACTATTACACAAATGAATGGCAGACGTACCGCAGTTACTGGGCTGTGGTTTGTGGAGGTATTATTTGTATCTGACTCTAATTCCTCTGCAGGAGTAACATAACAGCCTGATATATTGCACCGTAGCGTGCGGTATTCTGTTCCTGACTATTCGGCGGGTGAAATATATCTAACTACTCGTGCTAATTTCATACAGGAAGCCCTCTATTCAAGTGTCCGTCGCATCTGCTAGAGTGAGTGACGACGTACAGTAGTGTGCAGTCTGCATCAACGTTAATCCTGAAACCAACATGAGAGCTCTCTTTTGAAAGCTACTGATTCGCATGTTTTGAATAGGAGTAAACTGCAGTTTCGCGATAACTTTATATTTACAATATCTACACAGTCTACCCCGTATGCAAAAGCGGTGTAACTCCTGTATAAATTAAAGTGGAACGAGATTCCATCAACCCTACTCCGGGTGCGTGTTACGGGGAGCAAGCGAAGTTATGTTACATAGACCAATACAGTATACCACACTCCATACCACTGAGGTCTCTCTTGATGCAAGCCAAAGAAAGGGCGTCTTAGCCAAAGAGAGAGAGAGAGAGATAAATAGAGAGGAAAGGCAGGGAGGTTAACCAAGCCAAAGGTGCAGCCACACGTCGCTGTACTCAGAAACCGGAAAAGAAGACACGACAACCCGTCTTCTAAACAAAGCACGCAGGCGCCGATCGACTACCGCGCGCGCCGTCGGGATTGCCGCCATACCAAAATGAAAGCAGCAAGAACCACGTCATCAAATATTCTCGACACTGCGAGGTCGTAGGGCATAGTTTCTTACAATATTTACTAGGAGGAACTCTGGCGCTGCTATCATGCAGCCTCTATTGGTAATACAGGTAATATTCATCGATTTGCCTAACCTTCGCTCTTGCGGCTTCGACCGCTTTTGGGGTATTGTTCAATTTTGTGCGCTTGTTTCAGAAAAAACGAGAAGATTGTCGTGAACTTCAATGAATTATTGATTGATATGTGGGTTTAACGTCCCAAAAGCACCATATGATTATGAGAGATGCCACAGGGGAGGGCTCCGGTAAATTTGGCCACCCGGTGTTTTTTCAACGTGCACACAAATTTGAGCACACAGTCCTACAGCAATCTCGCCTCCATCTAAAGTGCAGCTGCCGCAGCCGGGATCTGATACTGTGAGCGAATAAACCGGTTCCTCACAATACTGTGACCTGTTGGACAGCAGCCGAGTACCTTATACAATAGACGACCGTGGCAGGGCGTGTGAACTTCATCACCCGATTCGTATTAATGAGCCCAAAGCAGTTTAGAAGGGTGAAGTGAAACTGTTGAAGTTTTCAGGGGTAACGCTCCTCAAGTCGTGGGTCGTGCGTCCGCAATGCACGTAGTAGTAGTAGTCATCGTCCTAGTAGCAGTATAGTAGTAGTGTGTCGTATTTTAATAGTAGTACGTAGCCGCCTCCACAGCCATACTAGAGGAGTGGCACGCGCACTGATTTGAATTGAGAAGGAAACCCACGCACAATATTCATAAACAAAACATATTTGTTTCTGAATAAATAACCTACAGAGACGAATATCGGCGTCTTAATTTGCAATAAAATTTCCCTTGAATTTGATGCTGACTAAAAAAAACTAGTATCAGAAGGACGCATTTTTAGCACTATTTTATTGCTACGTTGAACTCGCTGGGCATAACCTCCTTGGTTTTAACAAGGTTTAGCGAGTGTTGGGCCGCAGTTCCAATAACTAGAGGTGGCAAAAAGTGGGAACTAGACACGAAGCGCAGGCCGTATAAAAATGCGCGCGTGCCGCTCCTGTAGCCGAGCTGTGCCACATCTCGTTTAATCCTTGGAATGTCTGCTGGATGGCGGTACTTCTATATGATGAAAATATGCGAGACGACGGTACTTTAAGTGTTCACTACATGGAAGAACGGATGGACAGACGCACGGACAGAGAGGCAGACAGATGCACGGACGAACCGATGGACGCATGGATTAACGGAATCATGGTTGCTTCAAGCCATCTCATCATCATGCACTCCGTGAATATGCTGTGATTTTCTGAACTTCATCTTGTCACAAAGTGGTTGCAGGGCACAAGGAGCCGAATGGAACCGATAAAAGGAAGCTTAGACAAATCCAAGTACTAACTATCATGCCCATGCTGGCTGAAGCTTGATGCGTTGCAGCTGCCGCAGACGGTAGCTCCAGATTTTTCTCCCGTACATTATTGTACTCGGCAATAACTTTCTGTGGCAGCACAGCTAAAGCTACGTGGGCAGAGCTTATGTACATGTGTTACTACACCTATGGTTTGTTTTTGTCCGATTTTGGTTTCGTAAGCGCAACCAACATGTACCTTTTCGCACGATCACCATGCAATAAATCTTACATTTATTTGGGAGGCTGTGTATAAATGTTCATTTTTAAAAGAAAAGAAGACGAAGCTTCTCTGAAGCGTTCAAATTTATATCATGAGAATTCGGCAGATTCCACGTATATTGGTATTGACGTTGTGCGAAACATGCGGACAAAAGATGACCGTGCTTCAATTTTTTTATTGAGCAACGCGTCATGAAATGACGCTGAATATTTGTACAAATGTTACGCGCACTAACATATTTTGAAGCGTCACACGTGTTTATATAAGCAAATGTTTGCATTTGAGCAATGATGCCAACTGGAACATGCGTATAAGCAACACCAGAAGCTGATATGAAGCGCTGATGCTCGCGAGGATGCTGGCTGTAGACACTGCTACAAAATTAACTTCAGTGCATGGCAACTAATCACCATTTCCGTTAACCCGACTTGACTGCTGTATCAAAGAAGTAGTAATGTTTATAAAATTGGGTACACATTACTGCAACCACTATTGACTTTCACGAAATTAGTGTCCATTTGAAAAGTTGTTCCGAGGCCTGGCGTAGCTCTTTGGTAAAATGCTTCGTTGCCACGCAGAATTAATGGGTTCGATTCTAGCTAGAACCCTGACATTCATTCTTTGCATTCATCGGGTAGGCGCTACCGATCTCTGGTATTTGGTATTTTTTGACGCAGGCTCATTAAATTTGCCTATGTTTTTTTCGTCGTTCCCGGGTAGATTCCAAGTGTCAATCACCTGCAACACATACCCGCATACCAGCGGCACATACCCACACGTGGGTATGTGCCACTGTCTGGTGGGAAGTGTTTGACAACGTACGCGACTGGATTGTGACATTATTCATGTATTGAACAGCGCATGATATTCGTCAAACCATCTTACTCTCCCATGTAAATTTTTGTTCACGCCAAGTTAGGGGGTGACCACGATATCACCCAAACGTAAGCGGCTAGATAGATAGATAGTTAGATAGATACATTCAATGTCGCTGAAGTTCGCTAAGAAATGCTTCGCATTTAAAAAAAAAAAGGTACGGCCGAGCAGGTACTGGGCGATCGGAACAACGTAACGCCAACAAATATTTCCTTAAATTTCAGTGCATACTTGGTCGGTATCATTGGTTTACTTCTTTTAGAGATGCAAGAACATTATGGAGACGCTCACGTTATCTTTTATGGGACGCGAAGACATCGATGGGAAGCAAAGATCCTAATTTGGCACTATACTTGGAACCAATCAGTCATGAGCGGGCGTCTGAAGTTCACAAATCCAAGTGGGTGAAACGAAATCTTTACTCGGCCAAGAACGTTGTTTTTGCACAGTTAACAGTTTAATATACATGAAGGTGTCTTTTGCCCAGGCAAAGCGTAAGTAACGACTCCCTCTGTAGACACAGACGGAAGTAATGTCATGGTGTGCAAGCGCTAGAGCTATAATATCAACAATATTGCGCAGCTTAAACACCAACCTCGTATGTAACGCTATTCAGGGAAAAGGTTATTGGTTTTACGTACAGTTTTCAATCACACTTTCTTCCAAGCATCTGGTGTCGCTGAAAGCTGGCAGGTCGCCGGCGTCACATTCAAGGCGGTTATACCGATTAGAGTCCCACTTTCGCTGATGATATCACTCGCAATAAAATTCTGGGTGATTGCATGCACGGTAAACAAAATATTTCCCTTTGCACTACTGTCTTCATTTCTCTCTACTCGGTGAACACAGATCACCTACCGATCATCGTTCTTTACCGGGAAGGAAAAAAGGTGAAATAGCAGCAGAAAACCAGAAAACTGGAAATGGCAAGGAAAGAAAATCCTGCATGGTGTAAGCTTCCTAATAATAATGCGAACAATCTTGAACATAATTTTTACATGTTTGCTTTTTATATTTTGCTTTATGCTATGCAGTATACAAAAGTTAGCGTTCGTGGACTACATGTGAAAGCGTAGTGAAAAACGCCAGGCCTGCGCGGCAGGCACAGCACAGTCACAGCGAAATCTAGAAGAGCGGCCTTTCAGAGCCTTTTCCAAACACTCACTCGGTAACTACTGCAAGTACACTTGCTTGATACCCACTAGGGCATTAATAATCAATTTTTTGGGGTAGTCGGCCGGCATTCGCTATACTATTTTTTGTCATTCTTGTGAGAAGTGTGGTATTCGCTAAACACTTGCGAGGAATTTCGTGCCAATTGTTCATGCAGTGGCTGACGACGTTAAGGAATTATGGCTAAAGTGGGCATGCGCAACAGTTATTAGGTGAAGAAGAACAAGCTTTTGTGATGGGAAGGAGCAATATACGGCCCACCTATTACGCTATTCGCATTGTGCAATGATTGGTTGTTCTTTCGGTGTTTTAAAACGCCTTATACATCGTATTAACGCGATCGCTTTTCTGACATCAAGCCCACTTAAGACAAGTTTGCCAACAAGTCACAAGTACTGGCATAGCTCAGTGGTAGAATACATGGCACTCAGTGGATCTGGGTTCGAGCGCCTCTGTGCCTTTGGTGCTGTTTTTTTTCTAAATTCGTGCGATGTGGTTAGAGACACCGGCAGCGGCGCACAACTGCGCGTGACTCGAGTTGTTATCTCATAACAGCTTTCACTCTAAAAAATCACAGCATATCCACGGAGTGAATGATGATGAGTGGGGCGAAGCTTCCGTCCGTTCGTTCGTTCTTGCTTCCATACGTCCACACGACCATCCATGCGTCCGTCCATGAGTCCGTCCGTCTGCTAGTCTATCTGTCTGTCCATCCGTACGTCCATCAAGTGAACAATCCAAGCACTGTCATCTCCCATCTCGCATCCCCTGTGGCACATATTCGCTCTAGAGCGGGTATGTGCCACCGGTGGCTACGTACTACTACATACATACACGGAATGAACAGACCCACGCTTTAAGGAGCTTCACCCCTAAAACGGGTATGCTGGGACTTCGTAGCCTTGGCTATGCTGCCACAGAAATTTGTCGCCGAGTATAGTAAACTTCGTCGCAGGCGACCTGATCGCGGAGCTGGGAAATGTCCAGTAGTTTGAGTGCGCTGAATTTCGACCTACTCCTAATGCGGAGCGCGTCGTATAGAGCTCTCTGGCGCTGTTAAAAACAATAAGCTGAGTGTGCCATAAGCTCTCTTTTGCCATTGCTGGCGTCTCAGAACAACAATATTTTCAGACTTGGCAGAAAAGTAGTATTCTGTAAACTATAGTTGAGCTGCTGGTGACACATTGTTTTTTTACACCTCAGTTAGTAGTTCCATTTGCGCACGATTTCCGAATTTCTAGAGTGCCCTTGCCGGATAAATATGCGGCCGATCGCAGGCACCTCAGTAGTAAATGTAATGCAAAACGGCCAGCTGTAATCTGGTATATACTGCTTTGCTTGACGTTGCACCCAGGGTTACCAAGCGAAGTGACATGGTTGTGCAATTCACTTGTGTGCATGACGTGAATGGGCAGTTTCGCGTGACAAAAGCGTAGAAACCACGCGATAGCGTCTAAAGGACAACGGGTATTAAATTCAAGTTCATCATCAGCTTCACGTATATTACCAAGCAATTACATATTCACCAACCGTTGAGGGTACATTCGATGACGGTGTTTCCGCATACACTGCCGTGTAGCAAGCCACAGGAAATTGCGAAGCCCATCGGCTCTGTCATTTTTCACTTACTGTCACTCTTGCATCTATTAAACTTTTTTACACAAATAAGGAGAAATACCGAGGCACAGAACACAGTTGGAGCCTTCTGGCTTTTCCGATATTTAATTGCAGACGCCTCGAGTGTGACCGGTGCCTTCTTGATGGGTATCTGGAACGACTTTCAGCTAGATCTATGCGTCGCTGACAAAGAAGAAAGCTGCAATGTCATTCCCGCTGCTTTTGCTCTTAACAAGACTTAGCGTCATGTTACGGCTCAAAACCATATTGCTTTCTCTAGAGATAAATGGCGCGAAGCAACTTCCGAAAGTGGGAGCACGACAGAATAGACAAAAACTGAAACACTTGTTCTTGTGTAGTAAACGAGAATTGAAGTCACTTGTCACAGATATGCGTTTTACAGTTGAGAAAAAAAAAAGGACTTTTTCAGACATGAAACAATGAAAACGTGTGCCAATTAGAGCGCTACGCACGCTGAAGTGTCAGAAAACAACCCACGTTTTCGCAAGGTATAAGGCTCATATGATATGATATGCTGGTGCTTTATGTTGGTATGATATCGCTGCTTTCTTATGTTCACAATCCCGTTAAAGTCTGAGATACGTCGTGTTCTTTTTGTAATTTAGTGCGAGTGAAAGCGCTCCACAGTGATTATTTCGGTAACCTAATATTGGTTCTTTGCCGGTAACGATATACAGATAGTTATCATAATTGTATAGCTAATGAAAAAGAATCACTAATAGAAAGCTTTGTTTTGTCGTGAATACCATTACTAACGTAGCCGACATATACTTAATGACGATGTAGTTCTTGATCACATGATATAAGCTTGCATTTATAATTTCATGTACGTTACACTTTTCCAGTACCACCAACCGAATTCGTAATCAAGGATGCTAACGGTAATATTGTACGAGATTTGGTGGGGCCATACACCGAGAGTGAAAACCTTTTCCTGGTGTGTGAAATAATTGGAGGTAAGTCACAACTTATGTGTCGTATTTATTTATTTAGCAGACTACCTAGCTACTATAGGGCTCAGTATTATGATCCAAAAATAAATTTTAATTTATGAGTTCCGAATAATCATCTGGGAAACTTGCGAAGTTTTGCTGTAGCAGTCTATCTTCGTAATTGTTAGAACTCTTATAATATTTTCATACTTTTCGATATTTTTTACGGTTTGATTTCTCCATCTTTTTCGAAGTTTATTGTTGAAGTTAAGTTTTGAGAATGGTTGAAGTAATTGGTAGATTTATTTTAAGCATAAACCTTTATATAAACAATTCTTTCACTCCTGAGGTACGGAATATCTACGCCTTCGTTTTGACTATAAACATTGGGTTCGTCTTGTATTATATGTCTTAAAAATTAAATATTATTTTCCGAAACGGTAATGCAAATATGCGTAAAGCTGTTGCGAGAAGAAGGTTGAGTGCCTGCGCTTCAATTTTAGCCAGCTGAAGATTTTTAAATTGCCCATAAAAATAAGCATGATAAACGTAATCCTTAATACAAAACGGCTGAATCCAACCACCCTATTGAATCTCGCGCTAGAGCTCTACCTAATAGCTTTTAGCCTGCATCTGATGGGGCATCTTGAATTTTAGCGAAGTTTTGCTGTAACAGACTCACACGTAACGTCCTCCGTGTCATAAGATGTGCCGACGCCAAGTTCTTTCTGCCAAGTGTTTCTGTGTGCAAAAATGTGCAACGCATGTCGTGTTATGGTTCCTGGTTAATGAGGCATAGATGCAGCTTCACACCGTGGCGTTGTCATGCGAAATGCATCGCAGGAAAGCCGCGGTTCCTTACTACGTGGCAGAATAATCTGGGCGCTGCGGCGAACGTGAGCAGCGTGGTGGAAGAGGACGACGTGCATCGGACGTTTCTTCGCATTGAGCCGCTGCGGCGTCACCACTGGGGCCTGAACGCCACGTGTACGGCTTCCATTTTGGACGGTCTTTTCTCCAAGTCCCTCTCGGTTCACGTACTCATACACCGTAAGTATTGAGGTTTATGTAAGCCTTGTGAAGCAAAAAGTAACAAAAAAAGAGAAGTGCCTGATGCAGTGCTTGATTGCTTCCTTGGCAGAGCAGTTGTTTTGAACAGAAGTATTTGAAGAAAGGGCCACTTTTATCGCACCTAAGATATAATACATCCGCTCGGCACATTATTGGTAGATGTGTGAATAGAAAAAAATAATTGGAGGCAGAATTTTTGATAGGTTTCTCTTAAATGAAAGTACCAGCAGATGTCCGCTCGTTACGCGTATGTGTACACTCGTATCGAGGTACTTACGTTGCAACGTTCTAATGATATCAGCATCATTATTACACAACGCTTCACTTTCTATATCAAATGCAACAGTCATTCAGTCAGTCATTCAGTTTATTCATTCATTCAAAATACAAAATTCGTAGAATGTAGTATGCAGACGAGGGTCCCAAAGTCAAGCGACTGCAGTACAGTACTAGTATACACGATCATTTGCTTGGAACTCGCGGCATTACGATCAATTATCAACAAAATAAATGTAACGGAAAAACCACGTTGCATTACAAATGGCTGAGGCTATCGTGTTATCAGGTTCGTTATATATGTCGACAGTACCTAGAATGCTTCGCTGTGCAGGGCTCTCCTATAAACCGGATCAGTGTTTGATAAACACGGAGAAATTTTTGTGTTATCTTGCCACTGATTTTTTTTTCGAAAATGGGTACAGTCATCTCGTTTTTTCTCTGAAACCAAGGAAGTCAGCACAGTTTGAGAGAAACATACAGTAATTGTGTGGGAAAATTTTGTATTCTCCAATGCGTAATTAGCTTCCATTGTATATCATAAAACTTAGCATCTAAAACCGGTGCCATCCAAATTCTGTGGTAGGATAAAAATTAAAACTGAGAACACATGCACTCTTCCCAGTGCCGCCTGCGAGCACCGTAATAACGGCAAGCCACACGGAACTCTACTTCGAGGAGCCGGCCGAATTCGTGTGCACTAGTCGAGGATCACGTCCCGCGGCAGAAATACGGTGGTTTTTGGGCTCGAGTCCTGTCGAACCGCTCCTGTACCGCACCACGACGGACGGCAATGTCACCACGAGCTTCGTGCTAGTCACACCGACGAAAGAACGCAACGGAGAGCGGCTCAAGTGCGTCGCCTTCAACAAGAGTCTGCGGGGCTCAGAGTTGTCGTCTGAGACGCTGCTAGAGATAAAATGTGAGTACACCATCATTTGACTGGTGTTCGCTTCCCATTGTTCCCAAGTTCTTGGCTGGCAAAAAAAAAGTTGACCTCAGATGAGGCATCTTGGTTATCAGACGGAGGTGAATAAGGTGGGGTGCAGACTAGTTTTAAAGCTTCGGCCAGCCAGTATGCGTGAACGAAATATGGGAGGACGGAGGGTCACTCCTCACCTGAGGAAACTATTCAGCTTTCCTTCAGAATGATTCGAGGCGGACACGAAATACACGTCAATCTATGCCTTCACTCTACGCCTTGCCTTCTTGCGTAAACGCCTGCCAAGGGAAGCCACACGCGCCTATTCTTGATAGCCCTAAAAAGGACAATCTCATAAATATAATCCCCATAACAACCCGCACTTTTCCCTGTTTTTTTTATGCTTTCCTTCGAAATCAGCCAAGCACGCTAAGTAGTGACACCACATTATTTTTTTCGTACCAACCAGTGGCACATCTAATAGGTAGAACAAATAGCCCATGGCACCCTCCCCCTGTGAATTTTCTTCGCGATGGCATACAAAGCGGAAAGGAACCGTTTTAAAAAGGGGGCTCCCCTCACCCCAGGAATAAGGAGCTGCCTCCCCTTCCTCCCCTTCGAAATAAATGGCTGCCTACTCCAATGCGCTAGCTGAAAGATTCTCTCAATCGTACGTATTGCGTTGCGGTTTCTGGATATAGCGCACTTCTTATTAGTAATGATAATGTACATATTTGCGTACCTCACGGAGTTTAATGAAGCCCTCTCGATTTCGCAGACGTGGAGGTCCCCAAAGGCTGGCCTTCGATAGGTAACATGCATTAGTTAATGCACCTAACCAAGTTCTAATAATAAATGCTCTTCCCACTTAGTCCGATTAGACGTTACCATTACTCAATCACAAGCGTAGTTAAATAAATTATTGTGAATAGCGTGAAACTAACGCCATGAAGAAACGCGGCTCGGCAATGCAAGCGCTGTCCTGTTTGTTTAATTCCCGGCCTTCTGTTGGTTTTGCCATGTGTACAATCACTATGAAATACCAACTGTACTAACTCAGCCACCTCCATTATTCAAAGAACAGCAAAAACAAGGCAGGATATATGTCTAACAACCAGTAATCAAGACTTGCATTGAGTCATATTGTCTTCTTTAAGAAATTACGATATCTCTGTTGTTACCTTTTCTTTGCTCGACAAGACTAACAAGGATAGCAAACAAACAGTATCAACTTTAATGCATTGCTAAGTTCATCAGGGTAGACTCGACATGAGTGCAATTCTTCTTTCAGTCGACATTACGTTAGGCAGAAGATAATGCAACTGTTAGAAATGCTAACACACAGCTGCTTTCAAAAGGACCCTACAACACTTCACAAATTTACAACCTTGCTTATGATTAAAAATCCGTAAAAAGTGGTTGTGTCAAAACATAAGCCCCACAGAACCTCTGCTTACGAATTTTTCATCGCAAGCATCTATTTCTCCATTCTACCATTTTTGAACAACCATGCTTATTTGTCACAAGTTTAGTTTTCTTCATGATGTCATTTTCCTCTTTACGACCGACCTTTCCTAACATTACTGAATAACGTTATTAGGCGTAAAAATCTTTTTTTTTCAAGTGTAGTAAAGAAAACTACTCTAATGTCAGAATGAGCAAGCCTGGAAGTGCATCAAAAGAAGTACGTGCGCGAACAATGAATGTTTTAAAAGGCGAGTCATAGGGTTCAAGTGCGCGTGTACGTATGTTTCCCTAATGCGCACACAAGTGAGTTAGTGCAAGCTTTATGTGTATCATGCACTGAGTAGAAAACCATTACTCATCCTAATCATGTGGACTAGTAATATAAGCCTATACTGCAAAGCAAAGCTTGATTCTATGCTGAGTTCCTTGGCTTCATATAATGTAAAGTTGACATATCCGTAGACAGTGCTTCATAAATCGCACATGAAGGGGATATGAAAGAAATTGTGCGAAAGATTGCACGGTATGTAATCGAGTATGTGAGATGCGATTCATATGACAGTGTTTGTCATTGTGCCATCCAGTTACTATTTTCATTTTATACCAGGGCAAAAGCACCAGCGCAGAACATAAAGGAAAAGACTAGGATTCACGAAAAGTTTTAGCAAGGTCTATCATTGTCAGTTTCTGCTGCATTAACTTATTTACTGTCTGCGCTTGAGGGTATAGACATTAAGTGAAGAACATGATTGAAGAGTAATGAGGTAGATTAAGCAGGCCTTTACAGCAGCAGCGTTCGATGAACCACGAAATGAAGACGAAGGAACATCGCCCAACCACGGTGGCCTAGTGTGCGGGCACCTTAGAACCCATTATACTCGGCGACAACGTTTCTTGGCACTGAAGCGAAAGCTACAGAGGTGATGCTTTCGCACATGTAGCACTACGTGAAATAGTCAGTACTGGCGCGCGTCTCGTAACGCTGTGGAAAGTGACGGGGGGCGCACCGTCAGGGTTTCACGAAGACGCAGACGCTGCTTAGCGTTTGGGGTGCACGTAAAAAGCACGAGTTCCTCGCGCGTTAAGAAACGCTATATCACTACGAATAAATTAAGGCGAATACGACTACCTTAATTCAGCGAGCTGCGTCCTGTCTCAAATAGCTCCACATGAAAAATAAAGGTGGAACTTCTAAATTCTCTCGTAAAAAATGGCAGCATATCCGCTGAGTGAATGAAGAAGAGTGGGGCGAAGCATCCGTCCGTCCATTCGTTCTTGCTTCCGTCCGTCCATGCGTCCGTATGTGTGACCATCCATGCGTCCATTCGCGCGTCCGTGCGTGCGTCTGTTCGTGCGTCCGCACGTCCATCTGTGCGTACGTCCCTGCGTTCGTCCATGCGTCCTTCCGTCGGTGCAGCCATCCGTGAGTCCGTCCATGCATCTGTCTGTGTGTCCGTTCGTCCATCTATTCAATACTCCAAGTACCACCATCTTGCATCTTTTCATCATATATTCCGCATATAGAAGCACCGCCATCCAGCGGACATTCCAAGGACTAAACGAGAGGTGGCACACGCACACTTTCTTACGGCTTGCGCTTTGTGTCTAATTCCCACCGTTAACCACCTCGAGTTCACGGTATATACTAGTTCACTGTATTCATGGCACTGAGGCCCAACGCTCGTTAAACCTTCCCAAAACCAAGGAGGTTGTGCCCAGCGAGTATAACGTAGCAACCCTTTCTTGTCAGATAAGGCTCAATGTACATGCCAATGGCTGCTAAGGGGGAATGAGAGACAGGAGAATTCGGCTTTTAGTTAACGCGCACGCTGCGAATTTTTTATTGTTCAACAACTCACAGAAGAAATCTCTCATCGGTACCACCTTGTAGGTCAAAATGTAAGACTGGTTACACACTACGACTACTACTACGACTACGAGGAACGAACGGGTGCCGTTATAAGGAGCTTCTCCCTTAAAATACGAACGCTATTGTCTAACTATACATTCACTGGCGGTATATATAGGGTCCCCGCGATATGGCTCCATAGCCTTCGCTCCAATGCCAAAAAAAGTTGTCGCAGAGTATAGCAATGATTTAAGAATAACAGCGCACGCGCAGTGCCTGAACAGTGTTAGGCCGGTGCCTTACTGAACGCCATTGCCTAACTCGCATAGTTTGGTTGAATTATATAATAAGAAATGAATGCCATAATCCATACACTCATAGCATTTTTTGATATCCATTGTGAATGACGATATAATACTGCTAATGAGCTATGCTTGGTGTGCGCAGTATTACGTATATTCTTGTTCCAGCAAACGTGGCCACGTGCTCTCTGAACCAGTGGTGAGAGCAGTTTTGTTGGATTCGGCAACTCACGGCTAGCAACATGAGCGACTCTAACCTAACACAAAACTTGTAGCATAAAAAACGTGAATGTATAGTGCACGAAACACATTTTGTTACTTTTTATCGTCTAAGTAGCACATGGCTGTGTGCCGACTTGCTTATTCACTGACTTGGGCGTTGTTATACAGCGTTACTTTTATATCGATGAAAATCAAATGTATGGCACATGACGCACAATTTCGCTATTGCCGTTGGTGTCACCTTCTTTATGTCATAATTTTTAACTTCTTTCCTCACCTGGTCTGTCCTATGTGCAAGCGAAAGCAGCTGACAGGTGCGTCTAAAGCAGAGATGAAAAGCCCTAGCTGGCTCCCTCGTGCAAAGGAGCATGAAAGGGTAAAGAAGGGGGGGGGGGGGGGGTCAATAAGTAAGCTCTGGACACAATTGTACAGTAGGGATCGCTGGCGCCTGCGCTAATTCTACTTAGATCAACAGAAGGCTCATACCCTTGTACATGCTGCTCTCTCGCCGCTTACTTCCCGTTGAAACGACAGACAGCATGAAAGGTGGTTCAATGCCTGGAAAAGCCGCATTCCTTTACGTCCGCGTTTTGATGAGTGACGCTGGATTGTAGCGTAATGCAGTTGGCTGCTAGCGTTATAACACTTAAAATTGTTGCTATAGCGTTTATTGCTGTGGCCTTGCGGTGAAACTCTGACTTTATAACCACTTACTCAATCGCTTGTTTTGCTCCTTCTATGGACTCAATACGCAGACAAGCCCCAGGTTACTCTGGAGTTTGGAGCGGGCCTCAAGGAGTCGATGATCTACGAGGGCCACGACATATTCTTTGTGTGCAATGCGTCCGCCTATCCCAGCATCACGGACGTCGTGTGGAAGCTTAACGGCGTCCCTCTGGAACAGCGGCACGAGCAGCAAAGGTTTCTGCCGCAGCAGTCGGCCAACACTTCCAGCTCAGCCTCGACGGCTCGTGGACCGCTCATCGTCAACCAGCGCTACCTGGTGTTGCGCAACGTGCAATCTCCCGACTCGGGAAACTACTCGTGCACAGTGACGAACCCCGAGGGAGTGACCACGTCCAAGACCCTTCAGATACGCATACAACGTGAGTATGTCGTCGATCACCAACGCACGTTCCGAAGTACTTTTTATTTGCTACAATGAGGACTATCTGAACAATCGCAATCATGACTTTTCCACCGCCCATTGCGATTGTTACCGATGCTTGTACAGCACCAGAAAAAGAGTGTAGAATTTCAGGGTGCATTTTGTCACACAAAAAATCATACCTAGTTTGCGTGTCTTTCCTCACTTTACGCACGTGAACTTGGTAGATAAAAAATAACGAAAGCGCTGATGACACCAGTTTCTTGACAAGAAAGTGCCGAGCACAGAATTTCAAAACAGGAAATGCAGGAAATTTGGATAGCATCTATCTTTGCCTGAGAGGAAAACATTTCGAAGTGAGCATTTACTTTCAGAGTTCACTTGGAAGCACTACATTCAAAATGGGCCCTCGTTTGGAAAAATTTTATTCACAGACAGTGTACGTCAATTTCGTAATCCATCGTTACTTCCGGTTGCTACATCCTGAAACTAGAGTTGCACTTGACAGACCTAAATTTTGACAGCCACCTCCAATCGGCCAGTTTATTGTGATATGATCGATGTTTGAAGAATAAACTGAACCATTGTTTTTATAGACTACACTGCAAGTTCCGATGACAATTGTAATGTCAGTGATAAGGCCCGAGTACTGTGCCAATGCACGTTGAAAAAAAAAACACCAGACGGTCAGTATTTCCAGAGGACGCAGAACGGCTCCTCTCATAACTAAGCTGTGGTGGTGGGACTTACCATGCCTTATATAAAAAAATTAAAATCACTCGTGCCTCTCGCAGGTATTCAGAATAGATTGTAACGAAACAATTAATGATATCGATGTCTCACTGAGTAGATGAATAACCTTGGATTATGTTGAAATAGTGTATATATCCTGCTTCTTCAAAGTAGGTATCAAATTGCATAAACGTTCGGCACATACTAACCAAGGAAAACACAACTGCAATAGTCAGAACACTCTGTTAACATTACTTCATTAGAAGAGTTCAGTCAAAAGTTATTAAAAAAGAAGATGGAGAGCATAAGTCACAACATACTAAGACACGGAAGGGAAAGTGAAGGAGCCGTCAAACAATAGATAGATAGATAGATAGATAGATAGACAGATAGATAGATAGATAGATAGATAGATAGATAGATAGATAGATAGATAGATAGATAGATAGATAGATAGATAGATAGATAGATAGATAGATAGATAGATAGATAGATAGATAGATAGATAGATAGATAGATAGATAGATAGATAGATAGATAGATAGATAGATAGATCCTCCGGTTTGTCCATAGTGAGAACGTGCTCGTTGGACAACATTTGTGCGAGGAAGATTCGCTATATCAACGTTATGGTGGTACACGGTGGGTCTTGAGAAGCACGTGTACCCGCACATGTGTGCCCTTCTTTTTTTTTCGCATGCTGCAGATTCTCCTCGGTGTCAAAACCCACAGCAGCAACACCATGCCAAGGTGGTCTACACGGCTCCGTTCGAGGAAGTCACTCTGTCATGCGATGTGGAGGCTGACCCCAGCACCAACCTGACGTTCCGCTGGTCCATGAAGGAGAGCCACAGAGCTTCTATCGCCACGGCGTCCTTGTCTCCTGGAGACGCAGTGCTACGAGAGGCGGCGTTCGCGCGTGACTTCGACGGCATGGCTCGAGCGTTCGCGTCACGCAGTGTGCTCACTTTCGTTCCTCTGCCCGAAGAGCTTCACTCGACCTTCCAGTGCTGGGCAAAGAACCCCGTTGGCATCCAGAAGAAGCCTTGCCTGTTTCGCTTACTTCCGAAAGGTTAGTTCTGACCAAATGGAAAGCAGCATAACCTGAAAGCCGCGACAGCCTTGATCTATCTATGTATCTATCTATCTATCTATCTATCTATTTATCTATATATATATAGATAGATCTGCAAATATATATATATATATATATATATATATATATATATATATATATATATATATATATATATATATATATATATATTTGCAGTGAAGAAGATGCACGTACGAAGTGATTTTGTGGACGTTCCGCCGGCCGCCGGTCCGGCCTTCATCAGAATCCTTCTGATGAAGGCCGGACCCGCGGCGAAACGTCAATAAGATCACTTCGTACATGCGTCTTCTTCATTGCGGATAATCCTACCCGGACCCAGCATCATTTTAGTTCCTGGTGTATATATATATATATATATATATATATATATATATATATATATATATATATATATATATATATATATATATATATATATATATATATATATATGTGTGTGTGTGTGTGTGTGTGTGTGTGTGTGTGTGTGTGTGTGTGTGTGTGTGTGTGTGTGTGTGTGTGTGCACTAGTCAACTACCTTTTTTTTGTGCCGCCGTTTTGCAGAAACACCGAGTCTTGTGCGCGAGTGTCAGCTCCTAAATAAGACGCTGACGTCATTGCTGATTGAGTGCCAGCGGCGTAGCGATGACCATCACACGTTCGTGATGGAGCTGCACGACGCCAGCAGCAACCTGCTCGTCCGACGTGTCACTTCCCCGACGCCGCGTTTCCAGCTGAGCGAGCTACGACCGACGACGTACTACACCATCCTGGTGTACACCACCAATGGTGTAGAAACCAGCCGTACTCTGAACATCTCCATCTCCTCTACGGAAGCCGCTATGGCCAATACTTGTGAGTGGCGTCGTTTTTTTTCTAGTTATCTGCACATTGACTTCTCGAGTTTTGTAATATACCTTTGGCCGATGTCGACACGGAGAAAAAACATTAAATAGTCACACTGAAAATAAATGGGATGTACCAATGAAGTCCAGCCAAACTTATTTTCGCATGTCTCAAACTACGGCAGATTGTAATACAACGGTAGTATTATTTGTACTTATTAAGTATCTATACGTTTCTGGCATTGACTGTTTATGAAGTGCGACGTATGCCATCTGTATGCTAGATACAACTGTATAAATAAAAAGGTTTGTAATATCTATGCTGGTTTACTCATCTCGAAAGCAAGGAATTTCCTGTCTTCTGCAGCAGCTGAAGTTTCACTGTCACGTCATTGATTTTGTGTGCTAGATGAAGGAGCATTTTCATGAAGCAGGCAATTTACAATGATTCTCTTTTCTGGATTCAGCGGCGTAGCATACCCGTAGATTGATATCATTGTTTTGCAGTTCAGCTTGTATTTCAGGGCCTGCAGAGCTTTTTCTTTGATAAGTGGTGTCTTGTGGGTACTCCCAAAGAAAAAAAAACTGTCGCAAGGTCTTCTAAACATCGCTACGCGGACACAATCGAGTGGTGATGACAGTTTTTGTAGCCTGAACCTGAATCACGTCAAAATAAAGACGTAAGCCTGCGTGAGAACGTTGTTTCTCAGTAAAATAACCGCTATAAGTAAATATAAATACGCGCTATATTATAAAAATATTTCACAGTGATGAGTAAGAAAAAGAAACAGTATTATGATTATATACTATTTTTTAGCTTCGGCCAGCGATAAATTCTACACACTCGGGTGGCTAAAATATACTACATTCATACTTGTCCCCCTTAAGGAAGCTATTCAAGCTTGTTATGGCATGATAAATGTTTAAAAAGCAGCGTGCGTCAGCTACTATAAAAATGTTATAACATACGCACCATTTCTTCCCGTTTTGTTTTGTTCCCTCAGATGAGAAAGAGGGCGCGCTATCCAGCCTGAACCTGGGAGCCATAGTCGGACCCGTGGCCGGGAGCGTCGCCATCCTCGCAGCTGCGGTCTGCATTGCATGTTTCTGCAAGAAGCACCACAGACGGAAGGTAATGCTATGCCAAACGTGGAATTTCTTGTTCCTTTTATGTTGTTGTCAATATGCTATTTTTATTCGTTGTGCGTGTGTGTTACAAGCGCTGGTTTTTGCAACCACATTAAGATCACTGCTATTTCCTTTCGCGTGTCGAAAAGATTGGCTAGGAAATAAGAAGTTAGTGTAATGATGCGACTAAATCGCAGCAATGTTCAGCGAAGTGTTCTAGTTCACTGGCTGTGCAGTAACTTAGCAGCAGTCGGAGTGTTATATTAGGCTGAGACACACGCCTTGTGCAAGTGTGCAACACACAGCTTGTGCAAAGACACACACCTTGTGCAAACCTTGTATGACACGTAGTCGTGCTTTGTACGCTCCTTCCACCAAGATAATCGGATTTCCACACATATGATGTTGAAGCTCACGTTATCCAAAAATGACAAGCAACACAATGTGTTCGTTGACTTCGTTTACTCATGCTTGCTCACCATGTGTCTGTTCTGTTGTTCACGTAATTGTTATGGAAGACAGATATTAGGTAATATGCATTTGTGCTTGTTTGTGCACACATGACAGACTGCCAGTGAATTTACTTAGACGGATACTAATTGTAGGAATTAAAGCTGATAAAACTTCATTTTCATGATTGTTTAATGTGCTGCCATTTTTACGAGTGCTTTGACTTGCGGTAGGTTTGAGTTTGCTACGAAACACAGTACACCCCCACCAGCTGCTTTAATTACTCGTTGCTTCAAAATTGACCCCTCAGGAGAAGCCTGTGGTTGAAGAGGCACCCGCTACCAGCCAAGGGGTGAAAGCCGAGATGTTCTCCATACCACTGGGCACCCAGACTAAAGTCGACTGCAAAAGAGATGACATCGGCTCTGCAGTCGAGGTTGTGGCACACTACAACCAGGACATCTCCGAGAAGCTTCCCCTGCAGTGCTATGGAAGTGTGCTATGAGCTTTCACGCCACTCAGCCTTCCGTCCTGACCACCGACTGGGTTATTGTGTGAATAGAAAACGTTGGTGCGTGGGACTGGGACTTCTTCCGAGGACATGACGTACGAACTGTTACTTCAGTGATATCACTGTCGAGGCTATAGCCCGTATTCGCGAAGGCTCCTCAATTCGAAATTCGACGTCGAAGGATCCCTAAGGACTGTGTGGCCTATGTTTCGCTATTTTGTGTGGACCAAGCGCACGAGGTTAGCGCTACAATGAAATACTCAGCGCCATTGCCTGAAAAATATGTCCAGTTTGGTGCTTCCCTGAAGAAAAAAAAACAGTACGGAAGCTGCAATCATGTGAACTAAAAGCAGTGCTTCTGTGGACCAAGTACGTGAAAGTGCGGCAACAAGTGTGTACAGTGAGGATTTTTACTCCAGTGTTGAATGTCACTTCAATCATGTAACACTTGTTCGTTCATAACACTAAGCAGGATACAAATAATAAAGTATTTTTAAGAACACATACACAATCTCTTAATTTGCGCGTTCTCATCCTGCGAGTTCACTTTCTAGTTGTCAAAACAGTGATATCTTGAATAGGCATTGGCAACGACTTGCTGAAGCTATCATTCTCTCGGAACGTTTCGCGAACGTCGACACAACAAAGGAACTTTCGTTTTTCAAGTTCTCAAAGGAAGCACATGAAAACTATGGATGTTCAAACTATGTACAGAATGACCCACGTAACTTTAGCCAGAGTTTAAAAATATGCCAGAACACGTAATTACGACGCGAACAAACGCATGTTGCTCATTGTTGCCTGGAGTTAGACTACTTTTGTGTTCTCAAATATTATTTGATTAAATGGGTTTAATTACCTAACTTTTTAAGATAGATCAAAATTTCAATGAAAAAGTTGTAGATCGGTTTGCAAAATGTCTGATTAGACAGTTTTTAGCTTTGTATCTGTTAGGTATTAGTGTTTTTCTGCGAATTACAAAAACTCGCGAAATACAAAAAAAAAATTGCCCGCAGCTTCCCTCGGGGGAACACTGAGGAGGATGCGGAGCATATAATTGGTTAACGGGGTGTTAAAGTGCGACTTACTTGGGTCGATGGCTAAATTGGTTCACGTGGTTGTGAAATGGGGTGTTAAATTGCGACTTACTTGGGTCGATGGCTAAATTGGTTAACGTGGTTGTAGGAGGGGGTGTTAAATGAGTGAACACGTACACACGTATGCGAAAGGGCGGCGCTGGTCGAAGGGACGTCGATCATTGTGCTTGTGGATTCGTTGGAATTCATTTCACCTCGACCTTGGACGTCGACGCGCCGTACAAACCAACCGACGAGCGGCAACTGAGCGAGCGAGCGCCGACCTTGAGTATATATACAGCGCGACGGCGCATGCACTGTCAGCTGTCGAATGTTCGAGAAGGGGGAGAAGCGCAACGGCGCATGCGCGCGCGTCAGCTGCCAATGTTCTCGAAGCGCGACGCCGCATGCGCCGCGTCAGCTGCCGATGTTCTCGAAGCGTGACGGCGCATGCGCGCTACATTATACAGCTAGCGAATGTTCGTGAAGAGGAGAAGCGCACGCGGTGTGTAGAGGAGGAAGGGTGCACAGATGGTGGAGGAGTGAAGCGCGCGCGGTGTGTAGAGGAGGAAGGGATGCACAAATGGTGGAAGAAGGAGGAGGAAGCTTGAGGACGGCGCCGCACTACAAGCCTCGAGTATTAGATGCTCCGCATCTAAAACACCATGCCACAAACCCGCTTAAGCGTCAGTGCGCACGATGGTTTGAGTGCTCCTAACGTTCCGCGTACGAACGACACGCTTCCCTCGCACCGGTTCATGACAGCGATAAGCAGTCACAGTAGTTATTGTTTTTGTGGCCGATAGCAAAACGTGTTCATTGTAAAGACGTCACCATCGTTTCGGCCCTGCAGAGACAGCACAATGGGGCAAATGCTATGGTCGTTCGTACGCGGAACTTTAGGGAGCACTAGAATCGCTGTGCCCACTGGCGCCCGAGCAGTTTTGTCGTGTGGTCTTTTTTGTATTTCGAAGGTTTTTGTAATTAGCAGAAAAGACACTAATACATAACAGATATAAAGATAAAAACTGCATAATCGAAGGTTTTGCAAGCCAATTGAAACATTCTCTTTGCATTTTTTATCTACCTCTGTTTGTTGAAAAGTTAGTTTATTAAACATATCTATTTGAAGAATGTTTCAGAACACAAAAAATATTGCGACTAACTCCAGGCAACGGTGAGCAACATGCGTCTGGTCGCGTCGTAATTACGTGTTCAGGCATATATTTAAACTCTGGCTAAAGTTACGTGGGACACCCTGTATATGTTTTACACGCATCGTGGTTACTGCGACAATAGTAAACGTTTTCTAATATGCTCAGTTATCATACTAAAGGACTTTTAATGATATATAATTTTCTGGCTTCGTTGTGTTGTAAGTTTACTATTATTTACGCAATTTGATATAGGTCGTCGTATCGGAAAAAAATTGTATATATCATAACTATTGAACCTCTAGTTAGACACTACTTGCAGGAGCAGCCTGGATGACGTCGTTTGCATAATTTTTGACATTTTCAGTTGGAACAGCCAATCTTTCAATGGCGCAATCACATAACAAACGACGGTGTATTACATGCGCCATAGGTGAGCCAAGGAAGACGTAAGTGCGATGAAAACAAAGGCTAGAGGGCTTTCAGCCGTTTTTGTTGGTTATGTTTAAAGTCGAGGTTATTCAGTAATAGCAATCTTCAGTGGTAAATCAAAGTATTGCTTCTATGAAATTTAGACACTGTTTTCAACCAGAAATCTGACCCTATCATCTGCTGTCAACGAAAGATTCGGTGAAAATTGAGTAAACGTACAAAATATTGGGACTACAGCAATGAACAATGCGTGAACATCAGTGACTCACGCCAAAACCTAAGAAGGCTAATACCACAAAGAAAAGCAATTCAACGGAAAGATAGCCCATGATTAATAAGGAAGGTACTTGAAAAATCTGTTTCAGCAGGAAAACACCAGTATTTAAAAGTTGTTTTAATGTCTGTAAAAACAATCATTCATCCCTAATTATTTGAGACCGAAGTTAACTGACTAATTGCAGCATAAATTGCAGGCGTTCTTTTCCTCCAACAATAAACGTATATTTAACGGCCAACAAACATTTTGGTCGTGCGCCAGAGTTAACTAACCCTTCCTGAAGAAAGAAATATCGAAATCGTTGCATGTGAAGGTATTTCATGCTCAGTCCTTTTTTCTAGTTCTGCAACACACATGATCAAGGATACTTGCCTTATTCGACCTCATAACTGACTATAGCTTAACAGCCGCAAAACTGCAAGAGCACGGAAAGTATCTTCGCAGATGAGAATCTAGGAAGACCGAGTGCGTGCACCTGATATTCGGGACAGGGAAGAGGATCCCTGAGCAAATAATGAAAGATCATTTTGATGTTCATGGAGCTTATCCTAGTACTTAAGACAAGAAAAGAAAAGAGGAAAATGAATTGAGTTGTGTGTGGGCGAGATGCATCGCAATGGGATGATGACGTGTTGACAAAGCAGGAAACGGTGAGAATGCGTGATCAGATGCATGTTTGATGTAAAAGCGGAGCCCACCCATTGAAAAAAAAAAAAGGATGAAAAGCTTCTTAGCATAGGCAGGACAAGAACAAGAAACCATACTAAGCAAAGAAAATTGACCTACCTAGGCAATATAGATTATGATCTCAGGTGAGATCGAGGTGGAAATTGGTTGGGTACATGTATTGGGATCGATAGTAGCTTGTCTGCTTTGCAAGTAGGTTGGGGGCATCTTGATCTTCTGTCGGTCGGTTGTCCACTGCTAAAACGTTTTAGTTTATGCAGATGTTTCACGGCAGGATCTGTCATCGCTTTCTTGCGTAGACTAGCTGCATCATAAACTGACTCATGAAAACATACGAAAGCAGCTGTCCTTGAACACTACTGGCTGGAACATGAAATTCTGTAGCAGGAACTCTTCCTCTGTTGTGCGTTTTTTTTATAGCACAAGAAAGTCGCAGCAAAATAATCCTGGCCTGCTTAATATAATGTTTTTTTTTCATGCGTTTTGGGTTGGGCACACCGAAACATTTGTTACTTTTTAATGTAATGTGGATGCTGCTGTCTAAAAAAAGCACACTTCAGGCGAAGGCCTTATGTAACTGCTTTAGAAAAGAGCATGAATTATTTAACAGCTCTTATTTCTACAACTTTCAATCCTAAAATGGTTGTTGTCACTTGAAGAAGAAAGTCCATTTCTCTATCCCTTAAGCGGAACGGACAGCCGGCGAAGCGAAACAGCTCTGTTTAGAAGCTTCCGGGCTGGCTTGCTTTGTTATGCAGTCTCCTGCCAAGAGTTATTTCACGCGAGATGCATGATGTGGACAAGCGACAGCAATGCACGAAAGGCCAGCGTACGCTCTGCTTCAACAAAGAGCAACGAAGAAGCACATTCTAGCACGAAAAAAGACAAGAGGCTGAGTTACTGCAGCAAGAAGTTCAAGACTAGCGCGCCTGTCTACTCCAATGAGATTGGAAACAAGGTGAGAGGTGTGCTTTTGTAGTGATGAAAACGTACCAAAGGTGATGCCGAAGGCACTGGCCAGGTGCATGTAGAGTACCATATTGTAGCTCTTTCTATAGCAAGCTGCTTGTATATATGTGTTTAAATTTTTATTAACTTGATACGTCCATTCGATATACGTTACCAGGGCGTCTAGTGTTGGGCCCATACAGTTCATCTCTAGCTTAAACAGAGTTGATCGCTCTCCACGTTCCGAATAAGAATTATATAGACCATTCCCAGGTCTGATTGTGGGCTGTCAGGGTGATGTTTTTCTCTTTTATCCCCTGTGCGAACGTCTGACTCTTGAATGCGAGTGCATTACAGCATAGAGTTTTCTAATATACACTAGAAGGAACTCTGGCACTAGTGTCTATGAGAGCTGCAACGCACGGCGCTTCGGCGAGCATGGGAATGATGGGTAGTACACAGATTTGTGAAATTTTCGTACTTCTGACCTGCTTCTGGCTCCGTGTGTGTTCGTGTGGTTTGGAGTTGTTTTGTCAAGAAACAAAAATTAGCAAATGTTCAGTGGTTGTTCTTCACAACCTTAATGTTTTAGGCTGACCTTTTGAAATCGGGTCACGAAGTTTAAATGGGTTCGGTCTTTCATCCAAAGCGAAACCGAAACGCTACAATGAACGAAGCCACAAGTGCAATTCGTCGCCCGCAAGTACGAATACTAGGCAAATCTCTGTACTAACCATTATTCAGATGGTCGCTGGACGATCGCCACGCCAGACTCCCCTCTAGTTAATTTTAGGAAACTCAATGCATTGCAGGATACAAGATATTCAAAAGAGCCACAAAAGAGCAAAACGCTTTTTGGCATATTACTGAAAAACAATATCACAATTCCGAAAACGCTACTCTTACCGCAACCCTTGGTAAGCGAGAGAACAGGCGAAAAAGAAACTGTAGGTGCAGACGCCGCCTTGAGTTTGCCGCACAAAACACTGTGACGTCATCAACTTATGAAGGCACCTACTGGGTATTACGTAACATCTAGTCGACAAAATGCGAAAAGAATTGCAATCTGTGGGTGCCAGAGACACAGCTTGCGAAATTTCAGACAATTTCATTGAACCAGTGTCGTGAAAATACGAAGAACACACTGTGGAACTACTTACGGCACGCGTGGAGATAACTGCGCGACACTTAAGAATGAAACTTAAACCTTGGTTTTTTCTCCACCAACAATGAGCTTATGACAATGAAGCATATGACAGTGGAGTTCTCAGAGGGCAGTTCACCAATCTGAAAAAACTCATTATTTTTATTTAGTGCCAGGCTTTTAAACACGCCTCTGCTCAGGATTGTTACAGCGTCAGAATTTTCTTTTGATGGCTTCGCAGGTAGGTACTTTGAGCACTGATTAATGCACATCAGCAAAGATTGTGTTTTTTAATCCTTTTCGTATGGTGGTCATGACAGAATACTTCTGGGTCTGTTTGTAGTATTTAAAGTAATGAAAAAATACTGCTCAAGACCTCAAGACCATGAGCTACACGCCAAAAACCGTGTAACGAAAATTGCAGCCATTTCTAAGGCTTCCGGGATGAAAGTAGCACCCGTTCTCTACTCTCGTCTTGTGATTTTATTTTTGCGTTAAGAAATTCGCATCAACTACCCACCATCTCGCCGACTTTAAAGTTTTGTTAAACCACTGCCAGGGCCATCCCTATATTTTGCAGTGGAGGGATGAAAGAAAGCATGGGAGAACTGGGTAAGCTCATAAGACGAAGGATTTATCTGGCGAAAACTGGGAGGGGGGCAAGACAAAAAAGCACAATTAACAGATAGTGCTTTGAATCTGTACATGGTTCTTGAGGAATGGTTCTCCAGGAATTGTTCTGCAGAAGCCACTTCGCGTTTTCACCTCATTCTTTCCCTATGACCAATATACAAGTTTTCATATGGTAATGAACCAACTAGAGTTCAGCAACAAGACCGTTTATTTGTCAGTGGTACAGCTACTATTAAAGCGACCTCGACGAAATGGAGCTACGAAAAAGCTGCCTTTTCAGGCACGAAACTCCTACAGCCGCATGCATACCTTTTTTGACGGGTTCGTAACCCCCTAGCTGTATGACACGCTATGCAATGTGCGTAGTTTAATCGACCGACCAACCGACCGACCGACCAACTATTAAAGCGACCTCGACAAAATGGAGCTACGAAAAAGCTGCCTTTTCAGGCGCGAAACTCCTAAAGCCGCATGCATATTTTTGTGACGGGTTCGTAACCCCCTAGCTGTATGACACACTAAGCAATGTGCGTAGTTTAACCGACCGACCGACCGACCGACCGACAGGTAGATAGATAGATAGACGGACGTATAGACGGAAGCACCGATGAACGGATGGACTCACGGATGGAGGGATGGAAGCAGTAATGGACGGACGGATAGGAGCACGGACGAATTGATGGACGGGTGAAGGAACTGACGCACGGACGCTTCGCCCTGCTCATCATCACTCCCTGGATATGCTGTGATTTTGTTTAGTTGTACAGCTAAAAGATACTCTTAAGTTCTCTTAAATTCAGGAATTCGGACCTTTTGAGAATCTAAAAATACGGGAAATCTGGGCTAAATCACGCAGAGCTTTGCCGAAAAAAGCATGGGATCTTAGCCGCTCATCAAGCAACTTATTTCACTATCTTTTTTATACAGCTTGACGGCCTTGTTTGTTTCCCTTCAACTACTTTTCTCTCTTTCTTCCTCTATTTATCACATTTTTTTCTACTTTTTCTGTAGTTCAATCTATTTCGCTCTTTGTCTTTCTTTTCCTACCTGTTTTTTTATTTTCCCAATAATTGTCTCACTCTCTCCATATCTCCATAGTTTTATCTTCCTTTTTATTGCTTTTTTTATTTCACTCTTTTTTCTCTTTCAGCATTTTTTATCTTTTTCTTTCATTTTCAGCATTTATATTCTATACTTCATTCTCTGTCCTTCTTTTTTCACCTTCGTCTTCACTTGCCTTGTCTACCCCCTTGCTTTATTGTGCTTTACCGTTACGTAAAATATAAATGTCATTACAACGCCACAACATGTTCTGTCAGCGTGCCTTCATAGCCAAGTGGTTAAGACACACCTTCCGTGGGATCCTGGACCGGTGGTATCATAGAATATCGCCGCTTCCTGGGGAATTCAGTTTCCGCAATGTTTTCTCATTTCTTTCTGTCTAAGTTTCTTCCTAGGCGCCTTCTGTCTCTGTTGCAATTTATTTCTATCCTCCTTTATTTGCTCCTCCTGACCTTCACATGTTTTCTTCGCTTTGTTCGTTAGCCTTGTAATACGTCGCACATATCGGAACATGTGTTCAGTGAGTGAAGAAGAAAGAGAGAACGAAGGGAGATCGCACCGGTTTGTTTTTTTTTTGATAATTTCGGGTCACAACATTTTACGCCGACATATCTACCTGCTTTGTTTATAAAATGCAATATTATGCATTCGTAACTCCACACACGCTAACGTCCACGAAAAATATTTTGAAGAGAAAGGTCTCTGTGCAAGTAAACCGCCATACTCATCGGTCACTTTTCATCGCTAACCTATCCAACACAACGTCTTCTAACCGGCCAGGTAAAATGGTCATCGCAAACCAAAACAGAAGAAAAAAATGAGTGTCTGCGAAGCCTATGGCAGCTATGTTCTGAATACGTATATCAAAGTGTATCAACAGTGGAACAATTGTAAACTTGCGCATAGCCTTTGAAATTAGGCAAGTTAATCAAAGTTCTTTGCCTCTATGTCATCAGTACATTATGGTGCAGGAAGTATCCTTTATATGCATTATTTTACATGAGTGAAAATGTGCCCATGAGGATGCTTAGGCGACTTCATTGTCAAATGAGCTGTATATACTGCTACAACCCCAGCTGCACGTGCGGTGGTTGCCGAAAACATGCTCACTGAATATGGAATGGAGAATTGAGAGCAGATGTACTATTACCTTTCTATTAGAGCATAGACAAATGAAACGTATTGAAGTATACGAATACAAATTACATTCAGCATTACATAATTAGTTTTTTTGCGTAGCTTGCAGGTCAATTTGCATCGTCGAATGAAATTGCAGTTTCGAAGGGTTTTTATAAAATGAAGATATTTTAAAGTTTTTATTTAGTTTCACCTCATTCACGGCTCTGAATGATAATTTTCCTGTTCTGTGACCACAAGAGATAGAAGTGCCATTTTCGTGCCATTGCGGGTGCACCTACCATGCTTGTGAAAACATAAAGGTCATTTTTTTGCTTCCTAATTCGAAAACTCTTATACCGCATGATAATAAATGTGACTTATATTCTGTATTTCCTTGAAGAAAAAAGTATAAATGGGAGAAACTGTGCTGAAAGCAAAAAATAACAATTGTAAAACGCCAATTGTGCACAAAAATATACACTCAAACTGTCCAAAATTATGGCATTTAGGCTTTTCATCATGGCATTTTAGCAAAAGCAACCTTTTCAAAAGGTATAAAATTGTCACTGACGGGAAGCACTGGAGGGCTTCACCAAAAAGAAACAGTTCCGTGGAAAGCCTGTGTAACATCTATCTGCATTTTTGCGAGGCTTTACTGCGACATTTTCGATTTAAAAGTATGAGCGAACTTGTCGAAGCACTTCTTCATATGAAAAGCGTTGATTCACTTCAAATGCCACAGCCCACAGAATTAAAAAAACAGCTTCTTTGCTTTTAAAACCTACTCCGGAGAGTTGTGGAGATAAAGGTATCGAAATCAGCAACAATTTTATAAAAGGCATTTCTCAAAATCAGCGAGCAAATATAATGCGAATTAATGCTCACGTATTTTAACACATGCCCACATACGCTTTAGAACAAAATTGAGTAAAAGTGATAGTGCTGAAAACTAGATTTCCCGAGCAAAAAGAAGTTCACTAACGACTCTTGTCGCTAAAATTTCATTTTGGTGCCGGAAGCTCTCTGCAGTGTGCGCACTGAATTAACAGCTGGAGCTATCCGTTTATTGACTTTTTGGAACACGTAATCGGGCTCTTCGCCGCAGCTATCTTTAAAGTAACAGCATTATATGATGCTACGGCTGCTGCTCCTAAAGGGAGACACTGAACTCAGTGGTGTGGCGTATTACCAAGAGAGGGGGAAAAACACATTTCTAACCACTTAGTATCGATGCTGATGCGTCTGGTGAAAATGAATTATTCAACTTTGAAAGAAAACAATATATATATATAACATTTTTTTCGCGTATTAGCGAAGTACAATTTCACAATCTCGGAAACACCACTCCTATCGCGACACGATATTCAGTAAACGAGCGAATGAGTGAAAATACGGTGTCGAGATTTCCGCACAAAATAGCATGACGTAAGAAATTTCGAAGGCGTCCTCTGAATCTTACGTAGCTTGTATGCAATCTACAAAAAAGAAGCACACTGAAATCTGTGTGTCCCATAAACGTATCATACAAACTTTAAGAAAGTTTCACCGAACCAATGCCACGAAAATGCCGAAATTATCTTTTGAAAATACCTATGGTATGCCCGCAAATTTCAGTGTGAAATTAAAAATGAAACTTCAACATAATTTTTTTTGGCTAATAATGAACTATTAGAAATATTGTGAATCGTATGGAATCAGAATCCTCCGAGGTTTGTCAATCAAAACGAAGTTTTTTTGTTTTTTCTTAGTGTCCCTTTAACAATAATGAAACCAACTTGAACCATTAAAGAAGGCAATAACAAATTTCAGCGTTTCTTTTAATTTCCTATCAGTGACATGACTACTGCTTATGGTTGACGACAATGAAATGGGACTTTCGAGACACAGCAAATAACGACAAGAAAAAGTAAGCAATAGCTGAAACGATAGGGTGCTTGGGCAGACCCTGTGCTGGGGAAGGAAGTTGCACAAATAGGAAAAATAGAAACGAGATTCTACAAAAATAAACAGTACTAAACGAAGAGGAAATGCACAAGACGAAAGTGCGAGAAAAAAGGAAAGGAATACAAAATACGACAACTCTTTAAGTCTATCTCGAAGACCAGTCATTTTCAATTAACGCAACCACGCTGTTATACTGCTGGGGACGGTCTGGGCCTATTTCTTGAGACCCTTTCCTCTGACAATGGGTGATTGTCAAGTCCATTTCACACCTTTGGAAGTTATTGTCTGGCACACTTAAGCGAGGACATTCGCCAAGAAGACGAGTGATTTTATTCTCGCAGCGACACCTATTACAGGTTAACAAGCGTGCCCTCTGTTCTCGTGTAGAATACGATGTTCTGAGTATTGATGATTTATTTATAGGAAGCTGATACAGCCTGTATCTTCCAGAAGAGGAGCGAAGAAGGTAATGAAAACTCGAATACGTTAAAGCTTTCAGTTTTTCGACCAATCTAGAATATACTTGCCTTCTGTGTTGTAGCTGACTCCGGTTAATCTGGCAGAAACTCTAAAGACACTGCCCTTTTTCGCCTATGTTATTTATAGTGTTCATTTGCATATTTCAAAGGGTGACCAATTTCCTGGAGTGAAAGAGTCAACGTTCCTTCTCAATCCTCTGCACTTATTGTGCACACAAACCATTCTCTATCCCTGTGGCGGTTCTACTAAAGCTGAAGAATTCAGTTTTATAAACTAACAACTTTGGGTCGGGTAGGCGTTATCTGTTCGTATTGTAGTGAGATCACAACAGGGTTTAAATTCCCAGCAATACCATACAGCAATGCACCTTGCTTAGTGTAATGTGTTAGAAATGGATTAGTAATCTAAATACAAATAGAAAAGTGTGAAGTATGGCTAGCGTGGATACGCAAGCACGGTTCCACAGTTGCTTCTCTTGCAGGAATGAAGGCAGGCCACATTTGCACTGCAACGCGTCGTATAAGTAACTCTTGAATAATGACATGATCATAATTTGTCTCTATCAAATGAAACTTAATGTGCCAACACAAATATATATGATGCATGCACATGATCCAGCGAAGCTGCTTGTTGCTATGCAAGGGTACGAAGGTACTTCTGTGCCACAAAAGGGGCAGAAATGAATGCCGTAGACTAATTGGAAGAAAGGAAGAGAGCAAATAGAAAAAGAGAAGGCAGGGACGTTTACCAAAAAGAGTTTCGGTTGACACATCATACACTGGGGGATCATGGAAGGGCAACATAAGTATGAGAAAGAGAGAGAGATAGAGGGGGGAAGGAATGATAAAAAGGAAGAGATTTATGAGGTATAACACTAGTAGCAATTTCCATTAGCATTCCAACTGAGGCATTATTATTATTATTATTATTATTATTATTATTATTATTATTATTATTATTATTATTATTATTATTATTATTATTATTATTATTATTATTATTATTATTATTATTAATATTATAGGCACAAAACACGAGGACACAGAGGAAATATGGAAGAAACAGGATCTGTCAACTGCCACCTATATGGGCACAACGCTTGGCTATCTTTTGTGACTATCTAGAGAATAGTGGACGATGACTATGCCTTCGCAAAGAACTCGGCAAATGAGATAATCAAAAGAGTGGCTACTTGGGCTGGTTGGTAATGCATTTTTGAAAGAAATACACTTTCTTAATGCGCAAAAAACATTTTTAGAGAAGACAGATAGGACATGGTGCGGTCTGTCCTATCTGTATTCTTCCTAAAAACGTTGCCGGCGCACTAATAAAGTGTATTTCCTTCAAACATAGATCATCATCCTCGGTCGGAGGAAACAATTTTACGATATTGACAGGATTGAACGTCACAAAAGAAGGCCCTGCAAGCGCTACTGCGCTTTCCGCGATTGACCAGCATTTTTGAACGGTTGTAGCCAGAACGCAGTTCCTGTGTGCGTTTTTGTTTTCTCCTGAGTGCACATGCGTATTTCTGTTTTTTTTCTCTTTCTCTATACACCCTCTTTCTTGCCCCTAATTCCCCACCCCCAGTGCTGGGTAGCAAACCGGATGCCAATATCTAGTTAATCTCTCGGCCTTCTCTCTCTCTCTCTCTGCTCCTTCAGGAAATAGATTCACAGAGAAAAGGAAGACAGGAGGAAAAAACAGGAGAGAGAAGGGGACAGGAAAGAAACACACGCAAACATAAATAAATAGTCACATGTAAAAACGACCTGAGCGTATATAGCGCAGAACATTAGAGACAACTGCTTTATTTGGTTGGTGTACTCGAAGATAGATATACGTATTTTCGCGATCAAGACAAGCGCGCGCTTAGCGCAGTGCTTACCACAAATTTATTAGTGAAACGTGCTATCGCTGTTGTTTTCTGCACATTCGCTAAAGGTTGCCACATAATATTTGTGGCCCTGTGCGCAACAAATACAATCAGCGATAGCTATTTGTGATATTCCGATAGTGAGTGATGCGCCTGTGTGGTATTATTATAGGCTACTTTATAACGTCGTTCTCATAGAACAAACATTGCTGAGACAAACAGCAGCCATTTTCATCGGCCAGGTGGAGCATTAAGGCGGAACTTTCCCCTTTCCCGAGTCACACAAGCACCTATTTCTCAAGGCTTTTCTTACTGCGATACAACACGATCTTGCGTCATGCCGGCACACATAACTGCAATCCAAGCAGGACAATCTCAAATTTGGTAATTTGATGGTACTTTTCAATTCTAGTAGATGCCATAAACAGTCTATTGACTGCCAAGCCCCGCCGCGGTGGTCTAGTGGCTAAGTTACTCGGCTGCTGACCCGCAGGTCGCGGGTTCGAATCCCGGATGCGGCGGCTGCATTTCCGATGGAGGCGGAAATAGTGTAGGCCCGTGTGCTCAGATTTCGGCGCACGTTAAAGAACCCCAGGTGGTCGAAATTTCTGGAGCCCCCCACTACGGCGTCTCTCATAATCATATGGTGGTTTTGGGACATTAAACCCCACATATCAAATCAAGTCACTGCCAAAACAGCAATTTAAGCTGCTGCTCTGCAGTAATTATCTCATGTGTTGTTTGTGATTGCCATGGTGGCAAAATCAACGATTCTCACACATATGCCCGTGTTGACTGTCACTGTCGTTGCACTGCAGAAAAAAATATGCCGAGAAAAAGTGGCATGCTCTTCTCTTTAGGTTTGTTGTGAAATCTAACTTCCTCTTCACGGGTGGACGAAGCACACCGAGGCACCGTCACCATTGCGCAGATCACCACGGGGACGCTGTGTGGTGGGTTCGCGAGGGCACGTGTTTTCAGGACCAGAGCCGCGACGGAGATGCGACCTCCATCGACAACATTGGCTGCGCAATTCAACAACGTGGCCTGCATCGATCACCACCGCGTGGTCGATGAGACACCGTGACGTTTCGCTCGCTGTATGTACATGCATTTATGCTGAAAAAAGGCACGCTGATTTAAATTTTAAATTTACATTTAAAAAGCAGCAATGGCGTAGTGGATAGAGCATTAGCCTCGCATGCAAGAGGTCCATGGATCAAATTCCGGTGCCGCGCAGTTCCCAACCGGAGTAAAAAAAAATCCTCGTGGGGATGGAACTGCTCTTTAAGCCTGGGGTGCGGCCTCACGGGTGACCGCCGCTGGTAACACACTCTATCACCAGAGAAGGATTGGCCACCCTGGTGCAGCATCTGGCCACTACCTCGCACATGCATACGTCAATTAATTCACAGCCCTCAGTCCCCAGTGGCTGCGAAGCAACTGAGCACGATGGCGGTCAGATCTGCAACGCAGCCGAGGGTGCGAAGAATCTCTGGGTGCGGAGAGGCCGCCACTGAAACCTGAACTTGGCAACGTTTAAAGCTAGAACCTTATCTAGTGAGCCAAGTCTAGCTGTACTATTCGAGGAGCTAGAGAGTGTTAAATAAGATGTAATAGGGCTCAGTGAGGTTATTAGGGCAGATGAGGCCTATACAGTGCTACAGAATGGGCACGTCCTGTGTTATCGTAGCTTGACTGACAGAAGATAACTGGGAGTGAGGTTCCTTATCAACGGAAACATAGCTGGCAACACATAGAAATACTATATATAGCATTAATAAAAGGGCGATAGGTACCGTAAATAATCTCAATAAGAGATACAAGATGAAAGTGGTACAGGATTACGCGCCTACATTCAGCCATGGTGACGCGTCAGTTGAAAACTTCTATGAAGACGTGGAATCGGCAAGAAGGTAAAAACACAGTATACTATACTGATGGGAGATTTCAATGCCAAGGTATGGAAGAAGCAGGCTGGTGACCAGGCAGTAGGAGAGAGAGAACAAGATGGAATGGAAAGGAGATTACGGCCTTGGTATTAGAAATGCCAGAGGGGATCTATTAGTAGAATTCACAGAATGCAATTATTTACGGATCCTGAATAGCTTCTACCGAAAACGAGGGAACCGTAAGTGGACATGAAGGAGCCCTAGTGGCGGAAGTAAAAACGAAAAAGACTTTATACTGAATGCACACCGAGGCATCGTGCAGGATGTGGAAGTGGTTGGCAAGCAACGATGCAGTGACCATAGAATTGCACGATCTCAAATCCGCCTAGACTTGAAGAAGAAGCGTCAACTGATACGCAAGAAGCAAATCAATAAGCTAGCACTGAGAGGCAAAGTACAGGAATTCAGAGTCTCGCTTCAGAACAGGTACTCGGCTTCTATCGAGAAAACCAGCCTTAGCGTTGACGCTATGAATGAGAATCTAGCGAGTATCATCAGGAGTGTGCACTGGAAGTTGGAATAGTGGTAGCTAGACAGAACACTGGCAAGCCTTCCCAGGAAAAGAAGAACCTCATTAAGAAGTGTCAAAGCATGAAAGCCTCTATACAACAGACAAAATAGAGTTGGCCAAGTTTTTGAAGTTGCTTATTAGGCGTAACATATCTGATGTAAGAAGGTATAGAGTGTAGAGAATTGAACACGCTCTAAAGAACGGAGGAAGCGGCAAAGCAGTGAAGATGAAACTTGGAATAGGCAAAAATCAATTGTGTGCACTAAGGGCCAGGAAGGCAAATTAATATAGCTGGATAGTTAAAATGGCGGAGGATTTTTACAGAAATCTGAATAGTAGCCTGAACAACCACGATCTTACTATAAAAAATAGCAGTAACCCAGATGACACACCACCAGTAATGAGAAAAGTTAGAAAAGCCTTGGAGAGCATGCAAAAAGGCAAAGCTGCTGGTGAGGATCAGGTAATATCAGATGTGCTGAAAGATGGAGGACAGATTGTGTTAGAAAAACTAGCCACCCTGTTTACGAGCTGTCTCCTGACGGGAGAAGTAGCAGAATCTTAGAAGAATGTTAACATCATCCTAATATATTGGAAAGGAGATCACAAGCATCTGAAGAATTGCAAGCCGATCAGCTTGCTCTCCGTCGTATGCAAGCTATTTAAAAAGGTATTTGCTAACACAGTTAAGGCCACATGAGATTTCAACCAACCAAAAGAACAACCAGTATTTCGAACAGGCACTCAACAATCGACCACTGCTCAGAAAACAGCCAACCACTATACTTAGCCTTCAAGATTACGAGAAGGCGTTTGATTCAGTAGAAGTATCAGCAGTTATGCAGACACTGCGGAATGAGGGCATTGACGAAGCATATATGAACATCCTAGAAGAAATCTACAGGGGATTAACTGCTACCATAGTGCATTAAAAAAAGCCAGCAACAGAATACCAATCAAAAAGGGTGTAAGGCAGGGGGATTCAATCTCCATAATGCTATTTACCACGTGCTTACAGGAAGTTTTCAGAACCCTAGAATGGGAAAAGTTAGGGATAATAGTTAATAGAGAGTACCTTAGTAACCTGCGCTTTGCCGATGACATTGCATTGCTTAGTAACTCAGAGGAATTGCAACTCATGATTACGGAGTTATACAAGAAGAGAAGAAAGGTAGGTCTTAAAATAAATCTGCAGAAAAGCTAAGTAGTGTACAGCAACCTAGGAAGAGAACAGCGCTTTGAGATAGGTAATTGCGCTCTAACAGTTGTAAAAGACTATGTCTACATGAGGACAGGTAATAACCGCGGAGCTGAGTCACGAAATTAAAGTAACTAGAAGAATAAGAATGGGGTGAAGCACATTTGGCAAGCACTCTCAAATCATGACAGGTAGATTGCCACTATCTCACAAGGGGAATGCATATAACAGCTGCATCTTTCCGGTACTTAGCTATGGAGCAGAGACTTTGAGACTTACAAAGAGGGTTCAGCTCAAATTGAGGAAGACGCAGCGAGCCATGGAAAGGAAAATGGTAGGTGTAACCCTAAGAGACAAAAAGAGAGCTGAGTATATCAGGGAACAAATTGGCGTTAAGGATATGATAGTTGAAATCAAGAAGAGAAAATGGGCATGGGCCGGGCATGTAGCGCGTAGACAGGATAACCGCTGGTCGTAAAAGGTAACTAACTGGGTTACCAATGAAGGCAAGTGGGTTAAGGGGAGAAAGAAAGTTAGGTATGCAGATGAGATTAAGAAGTTTGCGGTTATAAAATGGAAGCTGCAAGCAGAGGACCTAGTTGACTGGCTGAACACGGGAGAGGCCTTTGTCCTGCAGTGGACGTGCTTAGGTTGATGATAATGATAATTATGATGATGACGACGACGACGACAAAGACGACGACGATGACGATGATGATGATGATGATTTAAATTTTGAAACCCGGAACTAGTTAGTATCGCATGGTGGAAACTGCTCATGACGAGCGAAAACACTCACACATAGTTTACCTTCCTTACCAGCAATGTTGTCTGTGGCTCAAGTGCACTTATCGGCTGTTTGGGAGGTTTCTTGGCCCTTTAAATTGGGATGGAGCTAAAACTAATTCATAATATTAGTCGAAAACATTCGTTGTGGACGTTTTGTGACCCCAACGAGGCTGTTCGCCAAAGTTCCCGCCAGAAGCTGATGCTTCGCTCACAGGAGCAGTGCCTGCTGCAGCACAGCTGAGAGTGAAGTCCTCGAGCTGAGGTTACGCGCGAGAGGGTCGCACTCAAAGATCCGAAGGCCAATAAGGCCGCGAATTCCGCTGCGCTCACGACTTTCGAACCTATAACTGGCGCAATGTTCCGCACCGCAGACCAAAGCCGGCTGATAGCGCACTACACTGAAACGAGGACGGGGCTCTGCAAAGATATGAATCATGTGTTGATCTCTGTGAAGATGGGGTGCGTGTGACCACAGCCAGTCACTCAGTATAGTTCTTTCGAAAGCCACACACCCCTCCCTTCTTTCCAGCGAACGACGGAATATAGCCGGTGCATCTATACTCCGCTTCAGCCGCAATTATTGGCTTCCGTCCCATGTTTTTACCCGTGCACGGAAAAAAGAACATTAGAAGCGTTATCATCGTTATTAAAATCCATATGAAACCTCATGGTGACGCTATTGCAAGCCGTGACAGCGTGCCTGAAAAGCGCATATATTTGCTTTCATATGTGGGGTTTAACGCCCTAAAAAAACCAGATTGTCACGGGTATAGAAAGGTACCTCAGGCACGGGTGCAGAAATGACGCAGAAGGAATGAAGACGATGATGTTCTTGTGGGGGCGTGTCTGGACTGCCCGGTTGTCGTGCATTCCTTGCACACTGTGTTCAGTGTTCGCCCAACCGGCGTTAACTTAATAAATAATCCCCGTTACATATTTGTGGTGGAAGTGCTGGGTAACATTTCGACTCTGGATCTCCGTAGTGGACGTCAGCTTCGTCCAGCCACGATGCCTGAAGGCAGTGCGCCGTCCGTTCAGTCTACGCCTGCTCCGTCTCCTGTTATCCCTTCCCATCTTCTCTATCTAGATAAATTTTGCGGCACCGACACAACTGACGTCGACGAGTGGCTCGCCTTATACGAGCGTGTCAGCAAGCAATTCAGGAAAGATGAGACGCTTATGCTGCCCAGCATCATCTTTTACCTGCGAGGTACTGCACGCGCCTGGTATGAGACGCACGAGGAAGACCTGACGAGTTGGGACGTGTGCAAGTAGAAGCTCCATGACTTGTTCGGCCGGTCAGTTGCTCGTCAAATGGCAGCCAGACAGGAACTCGTGTCACGAGTTCAATTTTCGACCGAGTCGTACGTCACCTATATCAAATACGTGCTCGCCTTCTGTCGGAAGGCTGACAAAGACATGACCGAACTAGACAAGCTCAGTAATGTGTTGAAGAGCGTAGTCGACGATGCCTTCAGCATTCTGATATGCAGAATTGTACCACCATTGACTCAATTGTCAGTGAATTTCGACGGTTCGAACAAGCCAAAAGCAAGAGAATCACTCATCATTTTTCCCGACTCCCGAACACCGCTGCGACTTCTTCCTGCAAGGATCTTGTGGCGCCACGTCAGTTCGTTAATCCTCCAAACATCACAATAATCGTCCGCCAGGAGCTTGAAGCCATGGCTCCTTATCATGGCCACTTATCAACCCCCTGTGCCTGAAAACTTAGCCCCGATATCTCTTATTCAGGCTGTTGTGCGAGAAGAGTTTGCCAACATGGGCGTCTTAGTTCCCCAAAACTTCAGCCACACAGCACAGCCCATAAATCCTAACGCTCACTACCACACCACCTCACTTGTTGCTGCTGCCGCGTCGGTCTCGCGGCTCTCATTGCGCTACCGAAATCCATCTGAGTGGCGCACACAGGATGATCGACCGATATGCTTCTCTTGCCATCGCGTTTGCCATATTTCCCGCCACTGCCACAATAGATGGTTTTCCGGCAACGTTTTCTAGACGACCACCGACAGGATCGTGGGCAGTATTCGCCACCTCGTTTTGCCGATGACCACTTTCAGTACACTCCACCTAGCCGTTCTACGCTATACGCTCCGAACCATCCTACGCCGATGTCGTCGCCCAGGGAACCCGGTCCAGCCGCTTGCCGTCGCCTCAGGGTCGCCAGCCGCGCTCCTATCAACGCCGTCGTTTTCCATCACCGGCGTATTCTGGGCAGTTCTCGGGAAACTAACAGATGCAGATCCTGGAGGTGGTGCTGCATTGACAACTCGGACCTAAACACCTCTACCAACCCTTATTTCCACACGAAATTTACTTGGTGTTCTTATCGATGGCCTGACCGTTACAGCTATAATAGACGCTGGTGCGCACATATCCGTTATGAGTTCACGTCTTCAATTCCACCTGAGAAAAGTTCTTGCCCCCTGCCATGTTTTCGACTGTGCGAGTAGTCGACGGCAGTTGAACAACAGTTCTTGATATGTGCACTGCCCGTGTTACTGTTGCTGGCCTTCACACTTCAGTCTTCTTCGCTGTTCTAGACGCTTACCCACACGACGTGATTCTCGGCATTGACTTCTTGGCCGCGCATTCAGTCCGCATCGATTGCTAAACCAGCACTTTAAAGCTAGAGTTGCCTTTGTACTCTGAGGTCCCTCTTGCAGCTCGCACACGGCTACGGTCCGTGGAGTGTCTAAAATTACCGCCCCAGGCCACTGTGTACCTTTCTAAGTCACCGTTCCCACCTGTTACTGATGGCGACTACTTGGCAGACACACTCATTGACCTGAACTTTTTCTGGAACATCATACTTCCTCATACTATAGTGAGGATTAGCGACAATAAAACGCTTCTCCTTGTTCTCAACTTCTCCGTGTCGACCCAGGTCATTCCTCAAGGTATTGCCTTAGCAGAACACTCCACTCTGGAGCAATGTACAATTTCATCTCCCACTCCTAACATCAAGACCGTAGCCGAACCTGTCGTAGCCGCTCAGAATAAAGGTTTCCTGGACAAAATGATATCAAACGACCTGTCACCGTCCCAAGTTGAAGCGCTCCATGGTCTTCTATTTTCTTAACTCGACATTTTTTATATGGACGACCGTTCCTTGGGCCGCACGAGTGTCGTAGCCCACCGTATCGACACTTGCGACGCCAGTCCCCTTCATAAGCATCCTCACCGTGTGTCTCATTCAGAGCGCCAATTAATCCAGAATGAGGTAAAGAAAATGCTCGACAAAGACGTCATAGAGCCTTCAACAAGTCCTTAGGCATCACCCGTTGCGCTTGTTAAAAAGAAGGACAACTACTGGCGGTTGTGCGTTGACTATCGCCATCTCAATCGAATACCGAAGAAGGATGTCAATCCTCTACCTCGGATTGATGATGCACTTGACTGCCTTCATGGTGCCAAGTATTTCTCTTTCTTGGACCTACGATCTGAATATCTGCAAACTTTAGTCGATGACCACGACCGCGAGAAAACGGCATTCATAACACCCGACGGGCTTTATCAATTTAAAGTCATGCGTTTTGTGTTGTGAAATGCGTCAGCAACTTTTGAACGCATGATGGACTCCCTTTTTCGCGGTTTTAAATGATCGACGTGCCTGTGCTATCTAGACGATGTCATCGTTTTCTCGCCAACCTTTGACAGCCATCTTCCACGTCTGTCGGTCATTCTTGACGTTTTTCGCTGTGCTGGCCTCCAGCTTAACGCGTCTAAGTGCGCCTTTGGGCGCCGTCAGATAAAGCTACTTGGCCACCTTGTTGACGCTACTGGTGTACGACCTGACCCTGATAAAGTCCACGCGGTGCGCGAGTTTCCGGTCCCACGTTCCACGCAAGACGTCCGCAGCTTTTTGGGACTCTGTTCATATTTTCGCCGCTTTGTCAGCAACATTGCGGACATTGCTCGGCCCCTCACGGATCTCCTCAAAAAGAACGTGGCTTTTTCCTGGCGTGAAGACCAAGTACATTTCTTGGTTTCGTTAATTTCTGCGCTCACATCACCACCTGTGTTGGCTCATTTTGACCCAGCTGCTCAAATGGAGCTTCGCACCGACGCAAGTAGCCATGGCATAGGGACAATACTCGTACAAATGCAGAACAGCACAAACCGTGTCATAGCGTACGCTAGCCGCCTACTTTCTCAGTCGGAAAGGAACTATTCACTTACTGAGCAAAAGTGCCTGGCTGTCATCTGGGGTATCGCAAAAGTTTGTCCGTACCTATATGGACGCACGTTCGCAGTGATCACAGACCACCATGCGCTCTGCTGGCTGTCAACCCTTAAAAATCCTACAGGAAGACTCGGGCGATGGGCATTGCGATTGCAGGATGTTATGCCAGCGAGTCCTCGTCAAACGGCCGTGCCTCTGAAAAAGGCAATCTGGGTCAAGGCCTGCCCGCAGTCTGCCTGGCGCGAACGGCGTAAACACGCGCGGCGCGTCTCTGGCCCACGTGCATTGAGTCATCTGCGCACGTGACAGCGAGCCGGCGTTCTCGTGTCTCGTGGTCTGACGCATGGCGCGGCGACCCCCCATTGGAGGAATCTGCCCTGACGACCAGCGGCGCTTCTGATTGGACATTTTGGTTGGACCCGGTGCAATTAAAAGAAGCCCTGCGGCGTGTCGCGATCAGCGGTCTTAGGCGAAGGGCTGACCTATGTGTTGGAGAGGAGAGCTCGGCTCTTCGAGTCTCTGTCGGCCCCAGTGCCGAAATTGTAACGCCTCTGTATATATGCTGTACATAAACCTTGTTTAACTTACCGTCGTCTCGTCCGCTCGTCTTATCAGCTCTGCGCAGAAGCAGTCGCGAGCTGATAAACCTACGCTACGCAACAGTGGTGGCAGCGGTGGGATCGGCCCGTCGTTCGCAACAGTGGTGGCTTCGGCGGGATCGGCCCGTCGTTCTCAACAGTGGTTGGCAGCTGCGGGATCGGCCGGCGTCAGCGACATCGATGCGGTGAGTGCCTGATGTTTTCCCCTCAGTTCACCAGACTACTCTAGCTCAGGTTGTAGTAGTTTAGAGAAGGGCTGTGTGAAGCATTGTAGTGAGCTTTGATCGTTTCAAGCAAAGTCGAAGTGCTTTGAAACCAAAGTTAATGCGGAGGTGGTAAACACGGGAGTGTGAAAAATTGCTTGCGCGTCTTGCTAGTTGACTTATAGTGGGTACGGCAAGTAAATTGTTAACAGGGGCAAACAGCAAGAGGCTAGTGTGAACGATGGAGAACCTTAAAGTGAAGGAACTCATCGAAATTTGTGAGGAACTCGGCATTACTTTGGGCCGTGCGAAACGAAAGCAAGCGATCCTTGAGATCATGAAGGATGAGGGAGTGTCGGCTGAGGAAGTCGATGAGGCCTGGGTGGATATTAAAGCACGCCGTGAGGAGGCTGAAAGGCGAGAAGTAGAAGCTCGCGAGCGCGAGGAGGCCGAGAGACAGGAGCGCCTTGAGATGAAACGACTAGAATTGGCAATCCTACAGTGTTCGCAGGCGCCTAGCGTAGCTTCTCCAACAGTTCAGGTCAGCAGTTTTAGAATTCGGGACCAACTGCCACCGTTCGTAGTAGGCGAGGACATGGCGAAGTATCTCGTCAAGTTTGAACACGTCTGTGAGCGAAACGCTTTGGAGCGGTCTCTTTGGGCGCGGAACCTGCTAGCTCTTCTTCCCGGCGAAGTGTCCGACGCGATAACTTGCTTATCGAGGGAAGCGTTTGAGAGCTATGACGAGGTTAAGGAAGTGCTCTTGAGACGTTATAAGTTGTCACCCGAGGCTTTCAGGCAAAGGTTCCGGTATGCTAAAAAGGGGAATGAGTCACACGTTGACTTCGCGTTTCGTCTTAAAGCCGATTTGATTGAATGGCTCAAGGGCGAAGGTGTTTATGACGACCGCGATAAAGTGGTGGAATGCGTTGCATTGGAGCAATTCTACCGCTGCATCGAGGAGGATGTCAAACTTTGGCTGCAGGACAGACTTGGGGAAGTACAGTTAAACAAGGCAGCTGAGTTAGCTGAGGAGTATTATACTCGCCGAAAGTTGCATAGCAGGGCAGTGCGCGTTGAAAAGGATGAAAGGAAAGAGGGCTTTTCAAGGAAACCTGATCAACGGAAACCCGATCCGCACCGTAATTTCAAAAAGGACCCGTCTCTTACGAAGGACACTGTAGAGGAAGGAAAAACAGAAGCGGAAAAATCGAGTGAGGTTTCTAAACAACGCACTGATACCACACGGGCGTTTGAATCACGGAAGCCACTAATCTGCTACAACTGCAAAAAGGAAGGGCACATCGCGATAAACTGTAAGCAAAAGTTTGCTTTTGCAACAATTAGAGAATCGGAAAAGAACATGCGGTTGTTGGAGCCGTATATCCAAGAAATTAGTGTGAATGGGAAAGCGTGTCGAGCACTTAGAGACTCCGCGGCAACCATGGATCTTGTCCATCCTTCATTGGTGTCTCCGGATGACTTTACCGGAGAATGCGCGTGGATCAGGCAAGTCGCCGAGGAGCAGAGTGCTTGCTTACCAATCGCCACGGTTGTCATTGAAGGCCCGTTCGGTAAGCTTTGCACCGAAGCGGCTGTGTCAGCCGCGCTTCCCGATCGTTTTCCTTATCTCTTCTCCAACAACTCAGAGCAGCTTCTCAAAGAGCAGGGTAAATCGTTCTTTCCCAACTTAGCGTACATGGCCCTCACGCGATCGCAAGCGCGGAAGCTCTCGCAAGAGCTTGACCTTGTTCAAAGCGGTGAACTCTCAAGTGACCTTGTCGGCGGGTCGACGGAACCTCAGAGAGGAAATTTTCCGCGTGAGTCATGTGCGCAGTCGCGCGAGCGGCCCGTCGCCGAACCGGCCAGCGCGGTTTCCGTAGAAAAGGGAGACGACATGGCGTCATTGGATCAGAGCGAGAGGGCTGCAACGCTCTCGCCTGTAGCAGAAAGTTGGAGTGAGCTGTCGAGGGTTGATCGAGAAACGCTCATTCAAGAGCAGCGTGAGGACCTCTCGAATTAAGCGCTAATGGAAAGCGTAAACTTAGAAAAAAAGAAAAAGAATGTTTCTTTTTTTGAGAAAGCAGGGCTTTTGTATCGGAGCTACACAAATGCGCAAGGTCGCAAGTATGAGCAGCTCTTAGTGCCACAAAAGTATCGTCGCCAACTATTGGAACTGGCGCATGAAAACGCATGGGCAGGGCATCTCGGCATAAAAAAGAGCAAGGCTAGAGTTTCCCTTCAGTTTTATTGGCCGAACTGCTGGAAGGATATCGAAGACTTTGTGCGCTCATGCGACACTTGTCAGAGAGCGGGGAAATCCACGGACAAGTGGAAGGCACCCATGAAGCTTGTGCCGATTATCACAGAACCTTTTCGACGCCTAGTAATTGATATAGTCGGGCCATTGCCAGAGTCAAGAAGAGGTTGTCGGTACATCCTGACGGCTCTCTGTGTAGCCACAAAATTTCCGGAAGCGATACCCCTTAAGGAGCTCAATTCCCCTCATGTCGTGGATGCACTGCTATCCATATTTGCACGCGTAGGATTTCCTTCTGAAATCCAATGCGACAATGGTAGTGTCTTCACCAGCTGCCTTACCTCTACCTTTATGGATAAATGTGGAATAAAAGTAGTGCACAGCTCGATCCATCACCCGCAATCTAATCCGGTAGAGCGTATGCATTCCGTTCTGAAACGGATACTGAGAGCTCTCTGCTACGAGCACAAATGCGACTGGGAAGCGTGTATTCCTCCCGCTATGTTCGCTTTAAGATCAGCTCCTCATGAGAGCACTGGTTTTAGCCCTGCAGAGCTTGTGTATGGCAGGAGTTTGAGAACACCATTGCAAATGCTACGCGAGTCCTGGGAGGGATTCGATGAGGACCCTAATGTAGTTGCGTATGTTCTAGACCTCCTTCAGAGGCTTGGAAAAACGAAAGATCTTGTGGAAAGCCAGATGAAGGCTGCACAAGTATTGTCGAAGGAGTACTACGACAAATCGGCGAAGAAGCGCACATTTGAAGTTGGTAGTCAAGTAATGCTGCTGCGGCCGTCCAAAAAGAACAAGCTTGAGGTTCATTGGGAAGGGCCTGCCAAAGTAATATCGAAGCTTTCTGATACCAATTATGAAGTGAAATTAGGAAGGCGGCCGAACAAAATTTACCACAGTAACTTGATGAAACCATACGTTCAACGTCAAGCGGTCGTAAATCTGCTGTTGAATGCTGCAGAGGAAGAGGGAGAAGAAATTTTGAATTCTAGTGATGTAATCGAAAGGGGATCGGAGGTACTCCTGGAGCAGTTGAACCTAGAGCCTAGGTTAAGTGAAGTCCAGAAGGAGGACCTGAGAAGGATTGTTTCCGAGTTTCAAGACGTGTTTTCGGACCGTCCCGGAAACACGACGGTGATCGAGCACGATATCGAGCTAACTTGTGAGGAGCCAATCCGTAGCAAGCCGTATCGTTGTTCCCCCGTGCAAAAGCAGATCATGAAAGAGGAGATCGATAAAATGCTGGAGTTGGGAGTCATAGTACCGGGCGAGAGTGACTATACATCCCCTCTAATATTGGTTCAGGTGCCAGGAAAAGATCCGAGGCCATGCATCGATTACCGGCGTCTTAACGCAATAACTCGAGACCAAACTTACCCGATACCAAACCTAGAGGAGAGGGTGGAAACTGTGTCACAGTCCAGCTATATTTCCACGTTAGACCTCGTGCGAGGGTATTGGCAAGTCCCCCTTACCGAGCGTGCCAGCCGCTATGCCACATTTGTTTCTCCATTTGGAACGTATCGCCCACTTAAGCTGAGCTTTGGATTGAAAAATGCACCCTTTTGTTTTTCAGGCTTAATGGACCGCGTTCTTAAGGGCCTCTCCGAGTTCGCTCTGCCGTATATTGACGATGTCGCCATCTTCTCCAACAACTGGGAAGAACATGTCGAGCATCTACGCGTCGTGCTGAACAGGTTGAGAAAGGCTGGCCTTACCGTGAAACCTACTAAATGTCACCTAGGGTGTGGCGAGGTGTCTTACCTGGGGCACGTTGTGGGGCGTGGCCGGCGTAGACCTTCAGAAATTAAGGTAGCCGCTGTCGTGAACTATCCACGACCAACCACAAAATCAGAGATAAGGGCATTCTTGGGCCTGGCTGGATACTATCAGCATTACGTGCAAAATTACTCTAGCATTGCCAGCCCTCTCACTGACGCGCTTCGAAAGTCCGAGCCGGTTAAAGTAGTATGGGACTCAGAAAAGGAGACAGCGTTTTGCCAGCTAAAACAGGCCCTAAGCGAAAAGCCTGTTCTCATGGCACCCGATTTCTCTAAGAGATTTGTGATTCAATGCGACGCGAGTGATCGCGGCATGGGAGCGGTATTGTGCCAGGAGGACAGTGCTGGTAACGAAAGGCCAGTTTTGTATTTAAGTCGAAAACTCAGCGGCAGGGAAGAGGCGTACAGTACCTCTGAAAAGGAATGCGCTTGCCTCGTGTGGGCCGTTCAAAAGCTAGCTTGTTATGTCTCCGGTTCGAGGTTTGTGGTTGAAACGGACCACTGTCCTCTAACCTGGTTAAATAACATGTCGCCTAAAAGTGGCCGGTTACTGAGGTGGAGCATGATACTCCAACAGCACAACTTTGACGTTCGCTACAAAAAAGGAAGGCTAAACGCTAATGCAGACGCATTGAGCCGTGCGTTTAGTTAGTACCTTCTCAACCTTTCGGTTTCTGGCTGGCGATTCGGGGCAAAATTTTGACCTCATCACGACCTGGGCTGAGCGCTCTCGTTCAGAGTGATCTCAAGGGGCCAACTTTATGTGGTATTCTAATCCGTTACGTTGTTGTACGTGGGAAAAAAAATTGAGTTGTCATTTTAGGGGTCTTTTGTCCCACATGTGCCTCTTGACGTAGAGGGAACAAAATTCCGATAAACACGTAGATAGGTATATGTTGTACTATATTTTGTCTGGTGTTCTGTCGGGTGACCGAGGGCACTTGCGTGTGTCGTGTGTTGTCTGTTGTCGATCCGTTCTTGGCAAGTTGCAGAACCATCGACAAGTGCTGAAGCCGAAGATGGTCAGAAGAGACGAGTGAAGCTGGTCGACAAGTTGTGGCGACAAGCCAGTGGAGCTGGGATCCGTCGTCAAGAATGGGCTGTATTCCCGGAACAGTCTGGAGCTGTATTCTCCCCATGGCCCTGGAGGCGAACCTGGAGGGACCTGGCGAACGAGCGCACCTGACATCCGAGCCCCGTGGAAGCAGCTCGTCTTTCCGGTGCATTGTCTGGCGGCGGGGGTGCTGTTATGCCAGCGAGTCCTCGTCAAACGGCCGTGCCTCTGAAAAAGGCAATCTGGGTCAAGGCCTGCCCGCAGTCTGCCTGGCGCGAACGGCGTAAACACGCGCGGCGCGTCTCTGGCCCACGTGCATTGAGTCATCTGCGCACGTGACAGCGAGCCGGCGTTCTCGTGTCTGGTGGTCTGACGCATGGCGCGGCGACCCCCCATTGGAGGAATCTGCCCTGACGACCAGCGGCGCTTCTGATTGGACATTTTGGTTGGACCCGGTGCAAATAAAAGAAGCCCTGCGGCGTGTCGCGATCAGCGGTCTTAGGCGAAGGGCTGACCTATGTGTTGGAGAGGAGAGCTCGGCTCTTCGAGTCTCTGTCGGCCCCAGTGCCGAAATTGTAACGCCTCTGTATATATGCTGTACATAAACCTTGTTTAACTCACCGTCGTCTCGTCCGCTCGTCTTATCAGCTCTGCGCAGAAGCAGTCGCGAGCTGATAAACCTACGCTACGCAACAAGGAGTACACGTTCTCTGTAGTGTAGAAGTCTGGCAAGCTTCACAGCGATGCCGACTGCTTATCTCGACACCCTGTTGATCCACCCGACTCCTCTGAGTTCGAAGCTGATGCCAACTTCCTATCCAAAACAGATTTTCTGCAAATAGCCGATGAACAACGCCGAGATCCATGGCTAGATAGATAGATAGATAGATAGATAGATAGATAGATAGATAGATAGATAGATAGATAGATAGATAGATAGATAGATAGATAGATAGATAGATAGATAGATAGATAGATAGATAGATAGATACGCTCAAAGTCGCCGAAGTTGGCTAAGAAAGGCTTCACATTTAAAATTGTGAGGGTTCCAGAAGGAATCGGATCCCGGAATTTTGCGTGGCAATAAAGTAATCTACCACAGAGCGACGCAAGGTCTCCGAACTGGTTTTCAATTAAACCATTACGTTCATGAAATGCCGATTGTGGTTGCAATGCTGGCTATCTAATCTTATAAATATTTTATACGTACTCCCATCATACAGCCGTCACATGGGGTTAACAGCAAATTGTTGTGAAGCGCCATCCCCTGAAGCTCGTTTATCTAGCAGTGCCCAGGCCGCCATCCTCGCTGCCACAAGTGCTACATATCAGACCACCGCTTCATTTAGTACCCATATTGCTCACTTTGATGGTTATTTCGCTGCTGATGTGGAATAAAAATCACAGCATATCCACGGAGTGAATGACGATGAGTGGGGTGAAGCGTCCGTGAGCCCATCTGTGCTTCCGTCCGCCCGCGCGACCGTCCATGCGTCCATCCATGCGTCCATCCATGCGTCCATCCGTCTACCCATGCGTCCGCCCGTGAGTCCGTCTATCCGTCTATCTGTCCATTCGTGCGTCTATCCGTCTGGACAACCGCGCGTCCGTCCATCTGTCCATTCATCTTCTAGTCTGTCAGTCCATCCGTCCGTGCGTCCATCTAGTGAACACCCCAAGTTCCGCCCTGTCACATTCTCTGTGGCACATACCCCCTCCACGCGTCCATCCATCCGTCCGTCCGTCTGCTAATTTATCTGTCCGTTCGTCAATGCATCCGTCCGTGTGACCATCTAGCGAACACTCCAAGTACTACCACCTCCCATCTCGCATCCCCTGTGGCACATACCCGGTCTAGGGCGGATATGTGACACCGGTGGCTACGTACAACATCGGGGGATGCACAGACCCGCGCCTTAAGGATCTTCGCCCCTAAATGTTCTAGTTATTGTAATGGGTTAAAATGTAACCCTTATTCATTTTGAAATCGTCGTGCCTTGGCAGCTTGTGCTACACTGCTGCCACGCAACATCACATGCGTTAAGAAAATTCTTCACATCGCATGGCATTGGTTTTTTATCGCGATAGCACTTATATGGACAGTCTCGACGGGATTTCGCCGCCGGCGTCAGCGTCCACCGTCATTCACCACATATGTATTATACGTAGTTATATATGTGAAAACGCAAGAAACAAGAAAATCAGAGCATATCGACGCAGTGAATGATAATGAGTGGGGCGAGGCTTCGGACGATTTAATTGTTAAACCGTGAATCCTCTGTCCGGCCGTACCTGCCGAGTGAGCCATCAAACTAGGCGGTCACGTACGAGCTAGGAGGAACATATCAACGGCTTTAGGAGCTTTGCGCCTAATATAATCTAGAAAAGACTCCGGTGCGCGGAATCGAACGTCGGACCTCTTGCTTGTGAGCTTGGGCTGTTACCCACTAAGTCCACAAAGGAGCACTTTCTTCAACGGTACAACCACATGCTATTCATATCTACACTCACCGCTGGCGATGCTGATATAAAGGAAACTATCATGTTTTCAGCCTTACCAGCGACATGGCGCAATGAGCGTGCGTCGTCAGATTGTCACGCCGCGCCGACGCGCGCTCATGCATTCTTCTTTCACGCGTACTTTGCCCCACGGTGGGGGAACGAGGGGTGGGGGCACGCTTACGCGTGCGCACGCTCATCTAGCAGTGGGCAGAATCGTACGCCTTGGGCTTTCACCGGAACGATTCTGTTGAAGTTACCGCGCGTACAAACGTCACAACACTCGCTGCACAGTCTCCGTTTGCGCAAAGGGCGCGCTTTTCAGGCACAGTAAAGTAACAACGGAGACACTTATTAGCGTAGATATGTACTTGTGAGTGCGTTTCGTGCATTATTAGTGCGTGAGCAACGCGGGGCACATTTCGACCTGCTGGCCATTCTTCACGTGACATTTCAGATTGTTGCTATCGCATAGATTGCTTAGCGTTTGCGGCAAAGCTGTGATTTTTTTTTCAGAAGTGCGCAGTTGTAAACAATCACATGGCTTATAGTAGAACACCTGCTTGCCTTGCAGAAAGCCTACGTTTAGGTTTACAGCAAACAAAAGATTTCATTATACATTCAATTGCAAGTATCAAGTTTCCGATCACAAACGACGTTGACTTTTCACTCACACACCACCATGCCGACACAGACGCCGACATTGAGTTTTTGTTTAACACTATCGCGCTAACAATATTGACAGCGCTAACTCTTGCCGGCAAAGCAGCAAATGATGCTTAATCTATACCGTTGGGAACACATGCATGCATGTGCATTACAAAACGGAAAAAAAGTGCTGACGGAGTCCTGGCTTTAAACAGTTTTTTTTTATTTAGGGAAGCTCGCCTATTTATGTGAATACCATCAAACCCAGACTAGATAAGCTTAAAACACACATTTTTTTGTGTATCCCATCGTTTTTGTTTTTCCTGATGTTTTTACTGTTTGTTGTGATAGTACCATAGTTGACGCATCAATATTATGGACCTATATGTGCCGCCACATAAGTTTCTTACAGATGCAAAATCCTTTTTCCATGTGCTCCATCTTGAGTTGTGGCATGTCGGGGTCAGCCGTCGAAAGTTTCGAGGCGGTTGAAGCGTCCCTTAAGACCCACCCGCAGGAAGGTGACTATTGGTCAATAAACCCTGCATCAAACAAACCCGTGAAGACTAACTTGAGCTAGAGGCATCACTTACCATAAGAAAGAAACTAGCGGTATTCGCCGCGTTGCTCTTCAGGATGTGCTTATACTTGCAGATCCCAGCAAAGACAAGTTTTATTTCAAGCGTATATTTCTCAGAGTCGAAAGCACACCTTTTTTGTAATTCTACCGCTGCCTTGACGTGTCAATATTTGCGAAGCAATAGACGACCGCGCGGTTGGAAAACAAAGATAATGCAATTCCCAATACATCGAGTCTGTCGTGAGGCGTATACATAAACGACACGTGAAGGGGCGCGGCAAAGCCGGTCCAGAAATAAATCAATTCTCAGCCGTCAATTGGTTGGCTGAAACACGTGATTTTATTACTTGGGGGGTTCCGTTTCTTTCTCTGGTGACGTGAGGCGCAGCGCAGCACTTCATGTCTTGACGGGCTGTATATAGTGGCCGCCGACGTGCTTGCTCTCCGCGTCCTCTTGAGGACACCACTTCGAAGCTTGAAATGAAGATATGCCATATAAAGTGGCCTATCAAGGACACATGTCTTGTCAAAACAGAGTCCCCTATTTCCGGAGACCGCAATGTGATCTAAAATACACTTCATAAAGGCAGTTGATTGATTTGTGGGGTTTAACGTCCCAAAACCACCATATGATTATGAGAGACGCCACTTCATAAAGGCAGTGTATCACGCCCGAGTAATTATGCAGCTTGGCTATCATTAAATACATAAAATACCCAACGGAATGTACCTAACAAGTATTGCTAAAGCGTCACGGGGACCCTGAAGTGCGTAAAGTGACTCAAAGTCAAAAGCATCTTCTTCTCAGTAGATGGTATGTTTCCGTTTTTCCTTTGGAAACACGCACTCTCCACTGAAAGCTTTGTGCACCCTGTAGCTTTGCTGTGCCGTCAGAACAGCGCCACGTTCGTCCACGCGACTGTGATATGTGATGGTGCCATCTGTCGTCCTATCATATGACTTCATAGGAACACCACGATGGCACCACAATTGTTATTGACTTGTGACATTGCAACGATATCCCTGTGTTACAGCATTACATCATGATTTTCGCTGCATTCAGCTTGAAACAGATGCCGTCAACGCCAATGGCCACTCGTCTCGTTTGATAAGGCATCTAAGGCTTTTAGGGTTAAGAAAATGTGGCGAAATTATCGAAGAGCAATGCAATACATGAGTAATGGTAGCAGGAGTCATCGGTGCTTGTCTAGCTGACTGGGTGCCAATATGTTCGCATCAAAATAGTAAAGCTAGTTTATAAAGTAAATGTTTTGGGTATCACCGTTCTTCGTGTATGTTTGTATGCAAACACACTCATCTGGTCATGTAGGGACGTTTTGGGGGGGGGGGGGGAATGGGGGGTAAATTTGACTGATGCTGCAGAAACAAAATGCTCAATATCGTTTTAAGGACAGCAGATCCAGGACCCTACATAGTGAAGTTCACATGTGACTCAAATCGAAATAATTTTCTACTGGCTTAGAAGACAGGTTCATAATTTTTGAAATCTTAAGTTATTGTGTGGAGTCGCATTCTTTTTTAATATCCCAAAAAGAGGCAGAATTCAATGTAACTTTAACAAACAATAATTACCTAAGCGCATATCAATATTTCTGCCTTAGTATAGCCATTTATTGGTGCGTTTGAGAAATGTTTAATTAGTCATCTGAATTTGTCTGCCTAGTTAATGTTTTAGGACGACGGCGGGGATGCTCATTCAACGCTAAAAGAATTGGAGAGCCGTATATAGTTTGATCACACGTGACCTTGCCTAACTGAGATGTGATTAAGAAAAGCTTCACTGAAACTCATACATAAAAGAATTGAAAGGGAGATGAACGCTTCAAGTGACGGAAAAACTGTCAATGATTGCGAGGGGGCATAAGTTGTGTAAACGTGGCTCCAGTGACCTTCTTTTTCAATGATTTCTTCATGTCGAATTCGAAACTAATACACAGAGAACAAGTGCCATGGTGTTATTACGTAAAGGTATTTACAATTTGTCTTATTCTACTCTTCAGATATTAAATTCAAGACACCATGGACGCAAGGCTGGGTGGGAATGCAAGACGTTTTGAGCTGGACAACTCAGATGTGTCACTTGTTTATTCGGGAAATATTTTGTTTTGTATAATGTTTAAAAACGAATGACATTGCCTGCTCCGACACTTTCTTTATAATACTTTTTCACGAGATTCAAGAAGCTTGGATGAGTGCTGGGGCTTTCGTTTGCGCTGGGGGAGAAAAAGAATGATTGTTCACTGGCGGTAGAGGGCGTAGTACCTGCATTTCAGATTGGTTCACTTTTGGTTGTATATTACGCTATGGCTCGTCGACACTCGCGGTGACACGCGGCGGAACGTTGCATATTAGAAATCATAAGGCAAGATGTGTAAGCAAACTAATTGATATATTGTTACGAAAAGGTGTGGCTGCGCGTAGAAACTGAGGGAAGCTGGAGAAGAAGAGGGAATTGAAGACGCTGCTTGTGCAATCCCCACGTTCTTTCGTGCCTTCGCTCACATTAAACTTCCTCTTGAAACCTTTTTCGAGCTTGTAACAGATCGGTGGAAGTATGGGTGGCCACGGGCAACGTATCTCACTCGCCGTGCCATGATTATAATGTTTGGACGTATCATTCACCTTCGTCATCTACTCACGTCCTGTAATACCAACATTGGCATATGGGAAGCTACGAAACGACCGCAAGAGCATCGTGGGCGTGTCATGTAACCATGTTCTTACATTACACGCATCTCATAAGTATTATGTTTGCACCGGTCATATACCTTCGTCATCCATTGATGTCACGTAACACCAAATTTGCTATACGTGAAGCTAGCGAAACGACCGCGAGCGCAACATCAGCGTATCATGTAGTCATGTTGTGTCATTTACCTTCATTGTTCGCCTCGCCGTGGTGGTCTAGTGGATAAGGCACTCACCTGCTGACCCGCAGGTCGAGGGTTCGGCTTCTGGCTACGGCAGCTGCATTTTTGATGGAGGCAAATATGCTGTGGGCCCATGGGCTCAGATTTGGGCACAAGTTAAAATACCCCAAGTGGTTGTATTTTCTGGAGCCCTCCACAACGGCGACTCCCATACTGACATGGTGGTTTTGAGACGTTAATCCCACATATTGATATATCTACCTTTGTAGTCTGTTCGCGTCACGTATCATCAAACTTGCTATATGTGAAGCTAGCGAAACGACCGCGAGCTTACCATGATCGTGGAGTGTAGTCATGTTGTTACATGACACGCATGTTATTCTTTTCACGTTAGGATCTTTCACTTAGGTTCACCATGCAGTCATGTTTTGCACTATGTGATATGAAGGAAGCCACCGCAAGAGCAGCAAGACCATGAAATGTAAATCATGACATACATGATATACGCCACGGTTTCCATGCCATGACTAGTAACTTATGCTCTTAATACAGTCATATTATGTGATACAAGTTTTGGTATAGATCCGATTATGGAAACGCCCAGGAGAGCTAAAAGTCGTAGATAGATAGATAGATAGATAGATAGATAGATAGATAGATAGATAGATAGATAGATAGATAGATAGATAGATAGATAGATAGATAGATAGATAGATAGATAGATAGATAGATAGATAGATAGATAGATAGATAGACAGATAGACAGATAGATAGATAGACAGACAGAAAGATAGATAGATAGATAGATAGATAGATAGATAGATAGATAGATAGATAGATAGATAGATAGATAGATAGATAGATAGATAGATAGATAGATAGATAGATAGATAGATAGATAGATAGATAGATAGATAGATAGATAGATAGAGAAAGAGAGAGATACACTCAAAGCGCCGTAGTTCGCTAATAAATGCATCGCATTTAAAAACGTATTCAATGAAAATACACGTTTTGTTGTGTTTCTTTTTCTCACTATATTATTCCAAAGTACCCGTCGCATGGCATTACCCTCCCCCCCTCTCAGTCCAGTTGGATGTAATCCTATAAGTTAAATGAGCTATATTAGCAGTTAGTATAATAACCATCTTTCGCGTAATGCACAGTAGCTTAAAATGGAAAGATATTTGTATTCGTACTGTTCATAATACATGCATAACAAATTCGTCACGGGGTCAAATGTATTTACCGGTTCATTTCTTTCCCTCAACGCTTTGTATTAATACGTTTTCTTCGTTGATTTACTTTTGTAAACGCACATCTCTCGTAGCTACTTTTGCACTGCCGTACACACACTGAATGAATTAACAAAAAACAAATAAATGAGCGTATAAGTATCGATAAAGGAAACAGCCAAATTTTGGCCAGATGCCTGAGGCAGCGTCTATATGCACCAACTAATGAATGTTGCTTCTTTAGCCGCTTTTAGAATCCATGTGAGTCATTGGACTCGTTATGCGACATAGATATTGAATAAGAAGCTACACACAGTGGCTATACTCCCATTGCGATGTCAGAAATTACGTTAAATGTAACAGGAACGCCACTCCGACGCATTTATATGACTGAAAAATCACATCTAGAACCGGTAGTTATAATATCAGAAGCTGAATGTTTTACATTCTGTACCTGTGATAAGCTAACGAAAGTACTGAGTGACCTAGAATGAATAAACAAGAAACTGGAACAATGGGCTGACATAACTGAGTAGTAAAGGAGGAAGGAATCAGACAAAGAGACAAGGCAGGGAAGTTAACCAAAAAGACATCCGGTTGGCTACCCTACACTGGGGGATCAGGGAAGGGACCAAGCAAGGTGAGAAAGAGGAAAGAGAACGAAAAAATAAAAGGAGACACAGACAGTAATTTCACTGCAATGTGTAGAACTACGCTGCAAGTCAGAGGCGTTAACATAAACCCGTGGTCCTCAAAAAACTCAAAAAGGACTTCACTGCCTGGTGGGCTGTCGATATAAATTGACGGTGCTGTAATAGCACCTGCTCAGAAAGCGGCTGATCATTCAGTCGCCGCAATACGTTGGCAAGTATTTGTCACTGTGAGGTTAATTGAGGGCACTGTGGCACAGCAAGTGTTTCATATTTTCATCGGTGCCGCAACCATCGCATAGCGCACTGTCAGTCATTCTGAATAATGAAGTATATGCGTTTGTAAGCGAGTAATAAAATGTAGCAATAATGTAGGACCCAAAAGCTCCACATCTGCTGCATTTTCCGGCTGTTGTCGCAGCGCGAACAATGTTCAGTGTTTGCCTTAATGACTGACGAGATCCTGCACGTGGTCCTGTTATCGATCATATTCACATTGTACCTGAGCGTGGTCCGGTTTGGTCGGTTCTATTTCCGACCACTGCTTCACACAGCGAGCTGCTACGTTCCAACAGGTGTATAGATTCTGAGAAAATGTATCTTCATGTACTTATTGACTTTTTTATGGCGTTAGTCTCTTAAGTTTAGCAAGGTGATGTTGCACGCGGTGAACAGTTGAGTACTCACATAGCCCTCTTTGGTGTGGTGAAATGAAGTCGAAAATTCGTGGCCATCTTGCGTACTGCGTCTCATGGAGTGGCAATTAGGCACAGCCCTGCATGTTATAGAACGCACCATTAGGCCCAAAGAAATGCGTTACTGCAGTACGTAAATTACCAAGGCCGAAATTCCCTCTCTGTGAAAAGTGAATGCAAGGTAAGAATAGAAGAATGCTTAAATGTACAGTATAATGCGAATAAATACGGAGAGAAATGCAATAATACAAAGCTTCGGCACTCGCTTACAGGAAAAAAAAAACGCGTACAACAATGAAGACATCATGTTGTCTTATTACATAGAAGCAATAATGAAATGGCAGTGCAGTGAAGAGAAATTGTATTGATGACAAATAAAGTACACCGAAAGCAAAACTTTGGCGTCAGCTGTCTTTTCCATTAAACAATTTTTGAGAAGTGCGCTAGTGTTCCTACGCGTTTTTATTCATTTTTTTTCTACTCTTATGCAAAGCCCCATGTCTCGAGCTTGTGAATATTCATGACGCTTTGTGCACAGCCAGAACTTTCGTACGCATTCGCTAGTTGGGGTGACTTGATTATGCGAGGGGAAGATCTGACACGTGTTAAGAATCTCCGCTGCCAATTCACTCAAGCACTTGAACGTAGGCGGCAGTGGTATTCGGCAGAGACCACGATATCGATCGTGCGTCGTATCTTGGTCAAAGCTTCAACAGTAGAACGTTCTAATTGTTCAAATTCATCACATCAAAGCAAGAGTGAAAGATCAAGCAATAGATTATTAGGAAATCGTAAGTGCTGTAGAGAAATTAAGGACTTTATTTGCTTTCGAATGAAGATTAATATGTGACCTTTAGAGTCTCAAAACCACCATATGATTATGAGAGACGCCGCAGTGGAAGGCTGCGGAAATTACGACAGTCTGGGTTCTCTAACGTGCAACCAAATGTGAGCACATGGGCCTACTTCATTTTCGCCTCCATCGAAAGTGCTGTAGGCCCACACATCAATGCCGCGACCAGCGGGCCAGCAACCGAGTACCTTGGCCACTAGAACGCTGCGGTGGCACCTTTTCTTGGCTTTTATTGTTAAAGAGAAAACAATAATGTTATTGCCAGAAACAGGAATAAAGAACTCCTGTGGGGCAGCAGCCGAGTACCTGAGCCACTAGACCAGCGCGGTGGGGCGTGAACTTGTATTATGGATATCTCGAACTACACCAACTCTTGCGATTCCTAAATAAACAGGCATGCCATAAACTTACAAACCCTAGAGCTCTGTAATACGAAAACCTTCCCTACATAAATAACCGGAAAGTTACTTGACGAGTTTTGTTAATTAGTGGAACAGTGTCCTGCTAAAGGAGCAAAGTATATTGTCACGGTTCAACGTAAGCAGTGCACCGAGACGTTGAGTCCGAGAACCGACGGCGTGTGTTTTTATGCAGGAGCCAAGAGCAGGAGAGCAAAACAAAAGCACGCCGTCTTCTTCAGTCTCCCTTTTCCCGAGGCTGTTGGCACGCACATCGTCTTCGTTCTTTGTTTCGGGCGCGGCAACACTCTCCTTGACGAAGAGTCAGTGTGTGAAATAGACTGAAGCCGAATAAATTCTTTGAAAAACTGCATTGCGAAAACATTATGGAACTCGCTGGACGTTTCTTCTTCAATAAAGTTGTGTCTCTCTTATCTCTCACTTCCCGAAGGGAACCCTGATGGGAAGCAAAGCAGCAGTGGTGCACACGGCCGTTGACCCGGTCGAAACGGGCGTCGACGTGGTTGCTGGTAAAACGGTTTGAAGCAAAACTCGGTGTAGCGTTTACTGTGGGGAGGAAAGCCACAGTTTGGGAGGATAGCCAACTGTGGCTCTCTTCCCCAACCAGTCGCTGGCCACCCCGGTCATGGGTGTGTTCCAGTACTCACCGTAAACGGCTAAATAGCCAACTAAATAGACGGTGGCCTTCCTAAGCCCCATTCCATTTCTCACGTAGCCGTCAAAATAGAAGCTCCGAGAATACCGGATCGTAGACAAATACGATGCAGGCTACTTTGCTGTCCAAACAAGAAGGCGGCTGAGCGAATCATTCAGATAGGTCAAATATCGCCGGAATGGTCACCTGTAACAAGCACATGCTTCTCCAGACGCTCAATGTGAGTAACGTTTATTTTTTCAGATCTAAACATGAAATAAGCCAGAAAATACAACAGTTACTTGTTTACTTTAGCTTTTATGGGCGAAGCTTCTTAAAGCGGCACCCATTCGTCCCTGGTAGTAGTGCGTAACACATCTTATGCTTTGACCTGCAAGGTGGTGCCGGTGGGAGATTTCTCCTGCGCGTTGTTGAACAATAAAAAATTCGCAGCGTGCGCGTTAACTAAAAGCCGAATTCTCCTGTCTCTCATTCCCAATTAGTAGCCATTGGCATGTACATTAAGCACTATCCGACAAGAAACGGTTGCTACGTTATACTCGCTGGGCGTAACCTCCTTGGTTTTGGAAAGGTTTGGCGAGCGTTGAGCCGCAGTGCAATGCGTATACAGTGAACTAGTATATACCATGAACTCGAGGTGGTTAAAGGTGAGAAGTAGACACGAAGCAGAAGCCGTAAGAAAGTGTGCGTGTGCCACCTCTCGTTTAGTCCCTGGAATGTCCACTGGATGGCGGTGCTTCTAAATGCGGAATATATGATGAAAAGATGCGAGATGGTGGTACTAGGAGTGTTGACTAGATGGACGAACAGACTCACAAACAGATGCATGGACGGACGCATGGATGGCTGCACGGATTGATGGACGCATGGACGGACGCAAGGGTGGATGCGTGGATGAACGCAGAGACGGACGCATGGATGTACGTGCAGACGCACGAACAGACACACGCACGGACGGTCACACAGACAGACGCATGGACGGACGGAAGCAAGAACAAATGGACGGACGGATGCTTCGCCCCCTCTCCACCATTCACCCCGTGGATATGCTGCCATTTTTCAGCTGTCTGAAAGGCCAATACAGTGTGAAGCGTAAATGTCTGCAGAATAGGGTTTTTTTCTTCACGATGCGAGGTGGCACCTCGTGGCGTAAAAGCTGCCCAGACGTGTTCCATTTCTCGGACAGCATAGTCTTAGTGCTGTCTTCTAAGCTGTCTGCGTAGACTGTCTACGCGCTGTCTAAGAATTTGAACACAGCCTATGTTAGCAATGGATCGCGCCTTCAGAATTCAGTCAAGAGCGTCTTTACTTGGATTTCATTTGACTTGACGCTTTGCTTGACTCGAGTGCTTGCAATGGAAGCAAAAGTACCTTCAACCAGTACTGGGGCACGACCCAACATCACCATCCCACCACTCTTTGAAAACAACGCTTCTACTTCATTTAATAAAAAAATAATAAAGACAAACTAAAAATAACCTTCACGTGATGCCCCCTCCACTCTGCGACGCATTTATTCGAGTTCTCTCCGGGAGAGAATGCAGGCGGTTTTTTTGCTGCATTCGGTTCGTACGTTTCCTCTGATCGTAGTTTATTTTCGGCGTTTTTTTTTGGAAATCTAAAAGGAGGCTAAACTATATTAAAGATCCGGTGTCTCACGAATACGATGAAAATTTCTCTCTGGTTACATGGAGGGCTCTCGAGTTTCACATATGTGACTTGTGTTAATATGAACTGTGCTATCTACGATTTATTGCCTAACATGTCACCTGTTGACATACGTGAGCGACTTAAGTCTTAGTGGCCGCTATATCTTCGGCTGTGTCTCTAAATCACGTTGTAGCCATACAAATTGGCTTTTTGCTTAGCTGCTTTTAAAAATAACCATTCTTGATTGATGGGAGTATAGCTTCAAATATGCATAGTACTGGAACATAATCAGAAAGTCCTCCTTTTTAGAGTGCACGTTGTTCAAACCACTAATGTTCTCGAAAACAAAGTGGCTTGAATCAAAGACGTTCGAATCACAAAATTCTTGACAAAAATGACAGAAATTAAAAAAAAACAAATACATGCACGTAATATAATAAATTATGCCCTATACAGCATGCTAAGGCTCATTTTCTTTAGGTGAAAGGAAAGTAAAAAAGACCTGTCTTCGAGTTGAAATACTTCGTTCGGTCGAGAGGATCAAGATATTTAAAACAAAAAAGCAGTGACCATACGGAAAACACGCATGAGGTTAATTCAACACCTCTGTGTCTTGTGTCGGTAAGTTGATCGGTTCATATGTTGATAGCTTGATACCATCAAGTAACAACGTAGACATTGTTTTTGTAACGATTCCTGTGTAGTTGGGTAAGTTGTGTATGTTGTGTTCCGTTTACATATGTACACATATCTTTTTGTAACAACTTTTGGTGTGTCTGTGGATGTTGTGTTCTGTCGCAATGTTCTGTTGGATTGTAATTGATGTTCACTGTCAGTGAGAATAAATTTCTCTAAACAGAACTTCCCACGTGGCTGATGTGTTTGGTAGTGACAGAAACAGACAGGAGCTGGCGCCTACAAAAGCTTGCAAGACTTCGAGCTCCTAATACCTATCCCGCAAACTGCACGTATAGGTTCTTGAGCTTGCCGATTAATACGAGAAACGTTTCATACTTGACTGAAGCATAGTGATCAGTGGTTTGAGGGGCGAAGCACCTTAGAATTTAGGTTTGTAGGCGTATCATGTAGTCATGGTTCTCCATAAATGGTGAGAGAGAGGGCTGCATCCTATAGGTAGGAAGAACAATACCGACGAGGAAGGTTTTGCGATGTCGCGCGTCGCATGAGTTTCTTCGTAAACGCACGCTACGAGGCTTCGCGACATCTACGTGTCGTCACGGCGTGCAATGTAGTTACGGTCATGAACGGGTATGCGCCACAACGAATGTGTCGTCTTCTCACGCTCTATAATGAATACCACGAAAATTGGGTGAATCCCACTACTCGGCACCGCTCCACTGCATATCAGCGGAAGAGTTGGCCTAAAAAATGGTCGAACGTGCCGCAGGGAATAGAAATCAGGCATGTTAAGGTCCTTTTTTTTCTTTTTCGGGCACGAAAGTGCCGCACTCACTTTAAATAAAGTTTATTCATTCATTGAGGCAGCTTGTGACTGAGTTAGAGAAAACTTATCTTATATATAGATAACAGTGATGATAAAGTCTGGCCTAGATTTTTCAACGCGCATATAAACTGCGCACACGTGAAAGTGGCCAGAACCAACAAAACTATAGGAAACCTTGAAGTAACAAAAACATAATGAGCACGTGTGTGTTTTTTTTCAGCGCTTCTGCCTATTGGTTTGCTCTCACTCCCTAATATCTCTCGAAAGCATAGTCAGCACCATACGCGTGGTTTGGAAACTACTCTAAACCTGCTCAGTGCACCGCACGAGACGGCGATGAAAGGAGGAAATGGATGACGACATGCCGCCTTGGGGATGCTGTCGTCAGCGGTGCTCAAGGGTATTCTTTGCCTAACGGAATTCCATCGGTGCCAGGGACCATGAAAGAAAGAAGCAGATGAATCAAACAAGAAAACGTCGTCGCACTGAGTATGCCAAAGAGTCTCAGAGCACACACGTTTTCCCCGCGCACAATTTTCTCTCAAGAATCAATGCAACCACGGGTGAGTGATGTTCCCTCAAAAACGGCTGGCTAGGTTGGTGCCATCAGCTTTTGTCATTCAGTGCGCATGCCTTTGATCCCGAAGACCTTGTATCTGTTTTCTTATGCATGCTCAAACGAATACTTCAACACCGAAACAGCATTCATAGAAAACAAATGCTAAAAATGCAAGGCGACCCATCAGCTGAAGGGAGAAACTTAAATGCAGATTTTTTTTTACGTTTCTGTAAGCATTGTACCTGTTTCTGGTCGCAAACATGCAGATAAAATCCTAGACCATTTGTAGATAGCACAGTGACTGTTGCTGTCATCACACTTGATGCAGTGAGAGCGTCGCAACCCTATCATCTCTCACAATTCTCAGTTAGAGTCACCTAAAGAGGCAAAATTTTAAATCAGTTGGGTATACGGACTAGTGTCACAAGAAAGTTTGGGGCACGCTCAAACTGGTGACACTGATAGACAAAGCATAAAAAACACCACTCTCAAAGTAGAGTGTGTGGTACTGTATCTGAGTGTATATCCCAACTTTCTCCTCTTTGTAGGATTTATTACTGCCGCTACCCTGCTCCTTTTGGCAAAAAAAGGTTTAGGCTTACTATGATTTATGCTTTGATGTGAAAGTCGTGAAAAGTTTGTTGTGTAACCCCTTTTCAGCATCTGATTCAGCTTTTTCCATCACGTGTGAATTTATTACGGGTCCTTTTGACGACTGCACATCTTTATAATAGGAGTGCATGTGAATACATATGTACCTACTCTTTTTAGTATGTATTGAAATTGAAATCTAGTTAGGATATAAATTTATTCCGCACCGGGAACATGATACGATTAGGGCACGTAAAAGCTGTGAGAGCAGCCTGTGTAGACCTGACCCTCTAGTACACAAAGTACCACAGAAGACATTCAGCTTAATACAACCAAGTAAAAGTACTGTATGTTTATAGTGTGCCTAAAAAGTTTACAATGAAGGAAGAAATGAAAAAAAGAAAGGTAGTCATCATATCACATAATTAAACAAAAACCAATCGCAGTGGTTTTGGTTATGTGCTAGATATGTCAATGTTATGTTCTCAGTACATTGTTATGAGGCTTAGAAACAGCAGTTGAAATTTTAACATTTGATTTCCACGATTTTTTCTACATTTCAATATGTATACATCATTCAAGTTGACGCACATAATAAGCAGGGATATGGCTATTCTTCCAATCATTTCATTATTTCTAATAAACCGAATGACTTTGTAATAATGTGTGGATCCAGCTTGAGTGATGCTGTATTTTTTAAGAATAATTCACGGTGTGGCACCGATATGGGCATTAAAAGGTAGAGACAGTTTTCTTTTACAAGAGGGTAAGTTTGCTGATGTTTACTGTTGCCGTTGTGGAGCATAAAATTAAGCCACGATTCACTAAAGAAAAAATCAAACAACGTGTTATATATGAGCATGTTGACCGAGACAGGAAAGTAGTAGCAATAGTGGTGCATAACACCGATGATCCAAGATAAGTAATAATATTAATCACGTAAAGATCTAATGTCATAATATGTGAAAAACACACGCCTATCGGTTTAAATGTTTTCTCAACTTCAACTTCCGAGGTACTTACCGAAATTATGGGAAAACGAGCTCGAGTTTGGTGGTGGTGAAACAAAATAGACAGTTTTATTTGTTTTTAGTTTAATGGAGTTTACTTGGGCGCGTGCAATAATTACAGCGGCACAGCTGTTATGAGATAAAAACATGATTAACGTACGCCCCGTAGTTGTCCGCCTCTACCACCACGGCCACCACCACCGGTGTCCGCAACCACTATCGCACGAAATAAAAAAAAGACTCAGTGGAAAACACCAAGGGCAACATGGGATTCAAACACGGGTCCCCTGCGCGCCAACCCAGCATTCTACCACTGAGCCACGCCGGTACTTGAAACACATTTGAAAACTGGCCTTAAGAAGGCTTGATGTCGGGAAAGCAATCGCGTTATTACAAGTAACAAAAGGTTTCAGAACATCTAAAGGACAACCACGTGTTACATATCGCAAATGGTGCAACTAGTTGGTCCTTCCCTTCACATAAGCTTGATCTTGTTCACCTGTTAATTGCAGCTTGATCTTGTTCACCTATTAATTGGGTATTGAGGGGACTACAAAATCTTCTGGCATATTTCTTCATCGTATTCAGCCAAAACACAAAAAAATTCTGTTTTATAGCAAATGTGGAGCGGGTACCACTCTCCGAAGAAGGACGAAGCATGGCATAGAGAATGCCTGCCTACTACACAATTATTTATGACGTAGATGGGTACCCTGCAAGTGTGCTTGGAGCAGATACCCAAGGAGTGTTAAGAAAAGGCTCTGACAGCTGCTCTAACAGCTTTCGCTGTGACAGTGGTGCGCGTTCCATGGCATGCAGGCCTTGCGTTTTTTTTTTTTTAGACAGTGCGTTACTCGCAGAATTACCTACATGGTGGCTACATCAGTTTGAAAATTCAAACTCGTACCATCAGCACATATCCTTCCCGTAACTATAATTTCGGCTACGGCGCAGTAGAAACAGAAGCCACTGCAATTCGGCCTTGAGGAAACCTTTAAAAAAATAAGGGGATGTGTTTTATGTGACATTTGGAAAAAATCTAGCTGGTTGATATCAAAAATTATTATTGAACGAGTGATATTTTTAACCTCGATCATTCACCGGCTGGTAAAATCCGTACTTAATAAGCCTATATACAAACACATTGAAGGTGTGAAATTTCGACGTTTTATTTGGAAAAGTACGTCTGTACAAAGTTCAAAGCTTTGTAATACAGTTCTGCCCCGCCGCGGTGGTCTAGTGGCTAAGGTACTCGGCTGCTGACCCGCAGGTCGCGGGTTCGATTCCCGGCTGCGGCGGCTGCATTTCCGATGGAGGCGGAAATGTTGTAGGCCCGTGTACTCAGATTTGGGTGCACGTTAAAGAACCCCAGGTGGTCAAAATTTCCGGAGCCCTCCACTACGGCGTCTCTCATAATCAAATGGTGGTTTTGGGACGTTAAACCCCACAAATCAATCAATCAATACAGTTCTATCGATAACACAATATGCAAAACTTCGCCCACGTATAAGCTAATATACCGCGAAGAGCCACCAGGGAAGTTTTGTGCAGAATTCGACTACATCTAGTTATCTCGCACACGAGATGATGACTGTGACAGAAGCGGTCAGAACACAGCTACAGGAAGCTCCAATAGGTGAGTTCTGGACAGGTAGGAAGGATAAAGTAAAGCACAAAATTGTGCGAATGCTTTTACCGCCAAATAGTGGATGCAGGTTATGGCAATAACAACAACAATAACAACAAAAACACCCGATCTCTGAAGGTTAAAACAACTTGAGATTTTGGCCGGTGAATAAAAACGAAAATATGTGAGCGAGAAATATCTGTGAACCACAGATTCAGTATGGAAGACTGGTTTTCATTACTGACTTGAGCCTAGTCGTCTTATAACTTTGTTAAGCACCTGCGATCCCCACCATTCTATAAAATTGCATTGAGCTAGTTCTGTGTCCTATCCTGTGTCCTCATTATTTTTTGTTTTGTATTTCTGCTGTACAAACATGTTCATACGATAAAACTGTTTCTTACGCACACAGCTCATCAGAAGCAGTTTCTTGTGCTTTCGAAAATTCACAGCTGAAATAACAAGCGGCACGTTCTCACAGTCCTGCAAAACGCGTTTGCCGAGTTATTTGCCTGGAAACACTGTTCTCTGTACTTCGTTTATTTAGGGAATCCGCAAGGCTTCACAGGATTCAAATAGGGGTCTTTCACAACCTGTTAAGGTTCAACCAAATTTTTTCCCATGCTGTATGGGCATGCCTGTCCGTGGTTTGGCAGCTCGCCATCGGCTTCAGTACATTTCGTGGGCATGCATAAAACCGACCAGCAAATTTAGATACCTTTTTAAGTCAATCCAGGCTCTCTAATACTTTCGAACAATGGGAAGGACAGCTCGCCATCTCTGATCTTGAGGTACAGCTTGCACACCTGATTCACGTCAGGCAGGTGGCAGCAGCCAGTGCAGCTGCGGACTTGGAGCCCCAGTCATCGAACTCAGGACACCTGTCCCAAACCCTTTTATACAAAGTTGTTCTTTTTGTGCTAAAACTATTGTATTTGTTATTTCACTTGTTAGGGAATGCTCACAGTTAACAAATAATAGCGTCAACGAACAAGTGGTAAAAGAGCAGACACAGACATGCGCCGAGTTCGTCACCACATTGGTTTAAATCTATGTTAAATTAATTACCAATAAGGAACGTCGTCCTCATCTGTTGGCTTATCTTGAAGTTACACGTGGCCTATTATTTCACTTTCTCCTCGGATGTCCTCCGGACAGGCTCTTATTCTTCTGAAAAGTTCTCTAAGAAATCTAAGATGCCATCTGGAAGACGTTCCATCACAAACTCACTCGTACTGGGAATGCGGTCGTTTTTAATAGAGGACATGTTCTTAATATCTTTTGCCGAAAACTTGCAAAACAACATAAATTAGACATGAGGTGATTATTATCTGGCTACTCTAATGGTGCTTGTAGCCCGGGGCATCTCTTGTACGGATGCGATATGTGCTTTTACTGAGATTTGTTTGTTTGTGGCAGGATAAATAACTGAATGAGTAGATTTCGTATATTTTCAGACGAAAAGCTTGCGGGACCTTTAAAAGGTGCCTACACGCACACAGGACCTACTGCTAATTAGGCTTACTCTAAAAAAAGACGCTGTTTATAGAGCAAGTGCTGACACAGTTCACCGTTGCGCAGGCGCTTTGGGTAAAGTAGCTCAGTGCGTATCGCTTTCATTGTCTGTGCTTGCTTCCAGAAACAATGGTGCCTTATGAAGTACCAGGTGTGAAAGCGAACTCCCTGATGAAAACCGGCTTCGCAATAGCGGCTAACGCCCGAAGAAAGCAGGAAGATGGGCGGCTTTCTTCGCTTTTCTTTAGTTTTCTCTTCCTTTATTACTCTATATCATTCTTTTTCTCCCTTTTCATTCGTTCTTTCGTTTTCTTATTGTTTTTTTATTTCTCTTTCGCTAATGTCCGCCTTTCTTGCTATTGCTATCTTACCATTTTCTCTCTCTATCTCTACGTCTTCTTTGCTTGTTCTTTCTAGTATCCCGTTTTCTTTCCCTGTCTTTTTTTTTCGCTGTATTAGATTTTTTTCTCGTTCACCTTTTCCTATTATTTCTACATTTGTTTCTCTTCTGTCTGCGCTAGAATTTACCCTTTCCCATCTTCCTTTTCGTCTTTCTCACCTTCACATCTCTTCTCATCTCCCTCCCTTTTTCTTTCGCTTTCTTCACTCTCTTTCTATCTCTCTGGTTTGCTTATTTCTTTCTATCTTTTCTTTTTCTCTCGACGGCTTTCTCTCTTTTATTCTTTCTCATCATTTTTTCTGTCCTTCTTGCCCTCTATTTTGTTATTTATTCTTCTTTCTACGTTATGCTCCTCTGTTTCCTCCTCCTTTCTCTCCTCTTCATTCTTACATCTTTCCTCCCACTTCCTTGCTGTACTATACGGTGCAGAACTTTGCTATCCTCTGCTACCGTGCCCGAACATACAAGGGGTCATGATGCTTGCCTTCAGATCACCGGGACGCGGGTTTTATTCCTGCTTTATGGGGACCTTTCTTTCGCAAAGAAACAATGTTTTTCATTTTTCTTTCAATTTTTTTTCTCTTTCTCTCCTTCACTTTCTCTCACTCTGTACATGTCATCTCTCCCATCAGGTTATCTTATTCCGCGCTGCAGAAATCACCGCACGTGTTCTGGGAGCGAAGCAGAAGATAAAGAAGACAGCGGCAATGAAGAAAATGGCGAAATACAGCACGAGTTTGTTCATGATGATTACTTGTGTTTTCGCGTCATGCACAAATGGCTAGCTTAACCAGTTTATCTGTTGAAATGTACCGGCTGTCGCCGTTGCACATAGGACGGCGCTAAGCTTTTTGAGCGAAATTGCGGAACTTGATGGCGTGAACGTTCGCTGCTACGGCCCACTGTGCTGTAGTATCACAACTCTTGTCATCTACGATATTGACGTCTGTATCGCCATGTCTTGTAAAGCTAGCGGTAAATGGCCTCGGTATATTCTGTGAGTCCCGCCAGTGCCCATCGCACCTTGTAAAATTTACATCCAGGCGTGAATCTCTGCCCTCGCTTGTCAGTGTAGGACACTTCCGGCATCTCGTGAGGCCCTCAATTCCAAGGCCATGAATGTATGAGGTTATGACACGTGGGCGTCACACGTGTATCAATAAAATTATTCGTTGACCTCCCCCCCCCCCCCCTACCTCACAAACCGTTCATCGTTTTGTCTTTGCGTATTTTCTATGTTTACATGTACAACCTTTGCTTGCCTGCCTTGTTCCGAGTGCGTGTATCCATCGCTGCTAGCATGTCCGCATGTCGATCCTTTTGTTTACGTATACCTTGCAATTTGTCCAATGCCACCTTGGCGCCTTTCTCCACAGGGACTTTCCTTTGACATTATCTCACGCTGGAAGATAGAGAGGTGGGCGAGTTGAAATCGATGCATGGCGTAAAAAGGGAATACACAAAATTATGGAATCCCTAAGCTTGGTCTTTTTTAAGGGTTAAAAGCGATAGCGATATTGTGCTCCGAGTGCATACTTCTAACAGCTAGTGCATGAAACCCTTCCGAAATTGCTATGCACTCACTACATGGCCTTAAAACAGCAGGCACAGTAACCCCTGCGCCTTTTTTAGTGGGCGACCAGATGTAAGTCATGAAGACATTATGATAACCACGTGTTCTCACACCCGATGGCAATATACGGTTATACCAAGCATTCATACTGCCATATTTCATCTTGTAACGTCAAGCACGTAGTCATAAATTTTTTCTAGGCGGGGGCACCTCTTTGATTTTGGGACACCTTGAAATGGTCATTTCTCGCTTCACACGCCATGGCGGAAAATATTTCAGGGGGGGGGGGGGGGAGCATGGGCCCGGTTTGCTATCGCCTGGCTACGCCCCCGTTTATTGTGAAGCATCTGTACAGGACACGTGTGTTTGCAAAGCACGAGTTGCATTCACTGCCTGTCCAAGCGAAGGAAGTAATTTTTATTCTATTCACGAACGGACGCGCCCTCTGTGGTAGAACATCCGCTTGCCACGCAAACGACGCAGGTTCGATCCACTCTGGCACCTATAATTTCGTACATTTGTTTTGTTTGCACCTTTTTGGATTTCTTCGTCGCGCACAAGATGAGAATTTTGCGCCCACAACCAATGACGCTGACGCCGGAATTTCTGTGGAACAAGCTCGTTATTGCTCTCGCGCTTAAAATAAGCGCAAAATATAAGCACGTTTCTAAACTGTTAAACACCAGTGCAAAAGAGGCAATATGGAATTATTGGGTTAAAATTTTATTATTACGATGTTACGAGTACCTTAACACAATAACGTGCTTAGGCGGATTTTCAATTCCCAACAACTTCCAACGTCATTGTACTCGATTGAATAATAAAAAAAGCAGCCCATTTGAAAGCCATATTTAAAGATAAAGCTTCAACTAAGTTTAGTGCTAGCACTTCCACCTTTGCGTTCAACTGCTTTCTTTATCCCGCGTGTTCACTAGCGCTACTCTTTAGAGAACTTACGAACTAGTTGCTGACTGTCGTGTCCCTTAAGCAAGACAACCACAGTCACAGGTGCAATCTTGTATGATTACATTTTTAAGTGTATTTATTAGGCAAGCCACCAGACAACAGTAATTCTGTACCAACCAGCCAATCGATCCCGACGTATTACCTGCTATGAGACTGAAATTGACAGGTATGTCATCTGTCAATAGCTTTGCGTGATGCTCGAATGAAGTTTTAACCCAGGGGAGCCAAGTATCTGGTTACTTAAGGCTAATGGAAACACTATACGAAATAATTGACAATGTGAAACGGGGTGACCTTGGCTAATACGCGGCTACGCCGTAAATTGCAGCACAGCCGAAGCGCAGGTATACCAGCGGTCACTTAACATTCGCAGCCATTAGAGTGACCCATGCACTGCTCATCTGAAATCGATGCTAGTGATGAAAGCATGGGCGTCCGCCACTTCAGACCATTTCGCTCCAGCGAAATGTGTCGTCCCTCATTTACGTGAATCATTAGGCAAGACGTGTATGGCTGCCGCGAAATTCGTCAAGCTATCCTCTCGCCTAATCGTCTTCCCTCTTTGTTACTGCGCCCTTACGCGCTGCCTTGCAACTAAACTGAGCCGCTTGTCTGACGCTATGTGACAACGTCCAACAGTAGGAACTTTGGCGTCACTATTATCCACCATCGTATCCTGCAAACGCGAGCGCAAGCGTATCCAGGAGTAACTTCATAGCACCGTGCCGCATGCACGTTCGCCAATATCGCAACGTCTCTCATTATATACCGTCGTCTGACTAAGTCAACTCCACGACAAAGGTATCGCACGAAGTACTGCATCTTCCCATCTCATGGCAATCAAGCACTCACATAAGTAAATGACCCACCGCAAAAAAAAAAGAGTTTATAAGCTACACTTTCTTGTCGTCTTACATGTGCCAGTAGTATATTTAGGCGTTAACCTACCTCTCCTGTAATAAAAAATCAATTAGGCAAAATTGAATTGTCAAAGCGCGTCAGCGATGTCTAGCGTATGCCATTATTTTCTTGGATCGTGAAATGACGTCACTATTATTTTTTTCTTGTTTTTCAAGCTGCTACTGTGATATGTCTGTATTTATATGTCTACCTGCTTTATATTTCTACCTGCTAGATATGTCTGCCCACTAAATTTAACACTTTCATCCCCTGATGGCTTTAGTGGCGCTAATTTGAACAGCACGCTTAAGTTTCCTCTCGGAGCATTGCGGCTCACACTGAACTCAGTCAGATATTTCTTATTTTTTCTACTTTCCCTTTATTTGAGAAACTAAAAGCGTTGCGGTAATATCGAGGCTGTTCGCAACGTCAAAAAACGACCACAAACGCATGAACACAAGAAGCGGCGTCTGCTGTAGGAAGCAGCTTCAAAACTTCAAACATATCATCAGAGCCTCCGGCTACCACCACTCAGCAGCGCCATAGTACCTGGAAGTTGCGAATAGAGGCTTTTAGCTGACCACTTTTGCGCTCCACTCCCTATTCCGCACAAACGCTCAAGGTTACCGAAGGGCAACGCACGTTTTCAGCTTCACCTAAGCGTCATTCAGTCAACGCAATCGCGACACCACCGGTGCATGAACGTTGCTTCAAAAAAATAAACATAGTTTTTATCTTGAAGAAAGATATACAACTCTGTTTTAAAACAGTGTGAATTTGTTTAATGTATGACGCATGAGCAATTCCCTTATTTTTTTTTTGTCAATTTGCAGCTGGACTACTTCAAAGGCTTCAAGGCAGCCCAAATGCGTCTCAAACGCCCAGCCCTGACGCAGCCCGTTCACCACGTTCCCTTGTGGCAAATAAAAAAAAAAGCTTTTATTAATAGGCGGAAGAATGGCTGCTGTTAAATACTAAATTGTTTCTATTGTTACCTAAAATCGCTTACGATTGAAGATTTGCGAAGTCCCTTTGACGCAAGTACCACAGAAGCATCTCTAGACGCTCCTTTATGGTCCCAAGTGCCAGCAGTAGATCGTTTCGTGGAACCTCACCCCACATACGCGGATTCTCGAAGGCATTGGCTGTGACGACGTCTCCGAGGAGGCAGATATCCTTGTGTGTATTGAAGTGGCATCAGTGCTTGCGTGCTTGCCTAACAACCACTGCGTTTACCGAACAGCGTGGACTCGCGGCACAAGAGACTGTCTTTCAGGGGCGAAGCTCCTTATAGTGACACGCGTTCGTCCGTCGTAGCTGTTGTAGTATGTAACAAATATAACATTTTGACCACCAAGGTGGTGCCGGTAAAAGATTTCTTCTGTGCGTTGTTGAACAACAAAATATAGTGCTAAATGTACATGTCAATGGCTGCCAATGGGGAATGAGAGAACGGAGCATTTGATTTTTAGTTAACGCTCACGCTACGCGATACCCATTAGCAGCCATTGGCATGTCATTGAGCACTATCTGACAAGAAAGGGTTGCTACGTTATACTCGCTGGGTGTAACCTTCGTAGTTTTAGAAAGGTTTAGCGAGCGTTGAGCCGCAGTGCCATGAATACAATGAATTAGCATCTACCATGAATGAAGTCGAGGTGGTTAAAGGTGGGAAGTAGATACGGAGCGCAAGCCGTAAGAAAGTAAAGGCCGAATTCTCCTGTCTCTCATTTCCCATTAGCAGCCATTGACATGTACATTGAGCACTATCTGACAAGAAAAGGTTGCTACGTTATACTCGCTGGGCGTAACCTCCTTGGTTTTAAATGTTTAGCGAGCATTGGGCCGCAGTGCCATGAATACAGTGAACTATAGTATATACCATGAACTCAAGGTGGCTGAAGTTGGGAAGTAGACCGAAGCGCAAGCCATAAAAAAGTGTGCCTGTGCCACCTCTCGTTTAGTCCTTGAAATGTCCGCTGGATGGCGGTGCTTCTATATCGGGAATATGGAGAATAAGGTTCAGTTCGGGCTGTCATGGTGGATGGACGTGTTTTTTGAACGCTCCAGATCGACCGCGCAGATAAGTGTTTTTGCATGTTTTGAGCTTGTCTTTATAATTATAAGGCAGTGGTTGAAATCTTCGCAGCACTTATTCTATGGTACGGCTTTTTCGGGGGCCAGTCACAAGGTATTTATTAGTTAGTGCGGGTGTGTGTGTTTGAATTTTTTGTTTTTTTTTCTTTTGCCACCCCGTGGGGGTGGTGCGCGTACATTGAACACGCAAATTTTTGTAGTAGAGCTTAGACTTTCTTTTTTTTCGTAGTGCAGGGCTCGAGTTTAGTAATTATCTAGTATAGGGACAATTCGTGTCAGAAAGGCATGGTTAAAAAGACTGTAAATGTTCAGGATGTGGAGTAGGTTTAAAGGTGGACCAAGCGTAGGAGCGGATGGGGAAGAGGTTGACGCGAAGTGTAGGCAATGTGAGGTCGAGGAAAAAATGGAGAAAGTGATGGTTGCCCAAAGTGAACTGCTGATGAGAATCGCCGAGCTCGAGACTGCGTTGGCGGCAGAGCAAGAGAAAACGAGGGCAATGGGAAAAAGACTGAAGTCCGCTGAGGAAGCACTAGCGAAGCTGAACAAAGAAGCGGCCTACGGAGAGAACAGTAGGGAACGGGAAACCAGAACAGTGGAGAAGGAAGAGCAAGCAAGATGGAAGAGCAAGAAAGCATAGCATCATCCCGTGCATTCGCACTTAACCATGTTCACCCTCGGGGAAATGCTTGGGAGTTTTATTACTGATGATGGTGAAAAAAGTGTAATTAATGAATTTAAGTGTTGTTTGTTATGAAGCATTTGTACACAGATACATTATATACGAAGTATTATATATTTACACTTCACGATTTTCGTACGATGTATTAAATGCACACATCGCGAGCGCGTCACACACACACACAAACTACACTACAGATTAGCACCTATTCGTGTTATCGTTGTAGCTCACGGTTAGTACCAGCGCTTTGTGATCCGAGAAATGTACGGTGAGCGGATCCGGCAAGACGGAGTGGACCGTACAGTTCCTACTGAACGCCAAGTCTATGAAGCCACCGTTGATCGTGGTCGGAAACTCGAGAGACAGACACGTCATCGAGTAATTGCTCAGCATGTGGTCAACCAACCAGCCATTGTCCTTTCTAACGTCCACGTTAAATTCACCCATCACCACAATCGGAACCGAGGGACGCGCGCGCAAAGACTCACTCTCCATCGCCGCATTCATCTGCTCCAAGACGTCATCTCTCGAGAGGTTCGGGGCCATGTAGACGGTCACAACCAGGACGAAATCGCCGGAGTAGGCACTGGTGTAAACGGAGGCGTACGGCGAGTCGTCTCTGAGCGGCGAAGTACACACGGCATGCGAGAGGACGTTGGCGTAGACGTGTTTAACCAAGCACACGCCACAGTACTCGCCCCGGCTTCCACTCCGGGTGAAGGAGCACGAGTCGTCAGTGGGACACGTTCGCGGCGATGCATCAGGAGCGAGATCGGCACGCTGTAAGACCAGGAGTTGGGTCCGGTCCTGCTGTCGCCTGAGCTCTTCACTGAAGGGCCGGTAGCACTTTAGGAAGACGTCCACTCCACCAGCCCTTCTCTCGGCAAAGGCCCGGGTCACGCGATCGTAGCCACTCAGGGAGACATCGGTAGCGCAGTCACCGGAGGAGTGGTTCCAGGTCTCCGTGAGGCAGAGGAGATCAACTCTGGAGAGTACGGGGTCTTTGGCAACGTGCAGTGCATGCGCCGAGAGAGAGCGGAAGTTTAGGAGCGCGAGCGTGAACTGCCTACAGCCACCCTCGCACACCCTGCGGAAATGCTGGTCCCTCAGAGTGGAGAGGTAGCGCTGCGTGACGGTGACGAGACGTTGATTCTCGAGCCTCCGAAACTTCACAAACGGCCGCATCATCGTCATCGAAGACACCCAGCCGCCTCAAGTCGATGCGCACGCCGCTAGCGACATACAACGGCGCATGCTTCAGGTGCTTCAACCACGCCAAGATGTTACCGCGCTTCACCAGTCCGCGCCTGTACGTAGCCGGACTCACCAGCCTCCGTTTCACGTGCACGTCTATCGCAACGTCCTCGGGAACCAGCCGCGGAAGACATTCCACCACGCTCGGAATGTCGATGGGCACGTTCATGATCTGTCCCTTAATGCCGTACTGACCGTTGCCCCGCGTGAGCCACCTGATGCTCATGAAGGGGAGTCGAGGCGAGATGAGGCGCTCTTCCACCGGGTTCAGATCGGGGAGGTCCGCGGGACGAGGCGGGTACGCGTAGCCGTGGCTCTTGCTCAACGGCGGAACCCGCCCGGCCAGCAGGGACTCTCGGCAAGACGCACACACCCGGAATGCACCGAAGGGAGCCAGCCATGGGTCTTGCGCATCCATGTCGTCGCATCGGTGTTCGCCCGACCGTCTTCCGAACTCGTTCCAAAGAACCCGCAACGCGTTCAACCTGTTGGTCTCGTTCCTCACGCCGGAAATGCAGCTCAGGTTGTTATCGAACCACAGCCGGTCACACACGGGGCAGCTGTGACCGAAGCTGCGATCCACAAAGTCGCGTTTGAAACGCGCGTCCGGACGAGCAAAGTCCAGGGCTCGCACCCTCTTTCGTGCGGCACGTTCACTGGCTCGAACGGCTTCGGGAACGTCCACTCGCCGTTGACGATTGCGAGCGGCGTCTTGACGCCGGCCTTCATCGCCCTTCTCCACCTGACGCTTGCGTTGTCGTTCCGCTTCTTGGGCCGCGTTCGCGGCTCGATGCTGACGCCTAATCTTGGCCGCGCGAGCGCGCAGTTCACCATCCGCTGCGCGCTTCGCCCGCTTGTCCTCGGCCTCGCGAGCGCGAAGTTCGGCATCCTCTGCACGCTTCGCCCGCTTGTCCTCGGCCTCGCGAGCGCGAAGTTCGGCATCCGCTGCACGCTTCGCCCGCTTGCACTCGGCCTCGCGAGGACGCAGTTCGGCATCCGCTGCACGCTTCGCCCGCTTACGTTCGGTCTTACGAGCCCTTCGCAGCGCCGCCTTGTCTTCCAACATCGGCGAAACCACCGCGGTACCGTCACCTCCAACGACGGGTGCAGTGCTGGCATTCGGTTGTACTGCATTCGTTGTTGATGGTAGCGTTGCCTCCGGGACATCCATCGCACGACCCGCTCTCGACGGGAGACTGAGAGAGAAGGCGGGCGCGCGAGAGAGAGGGGTGCGCGCGCTGCTGCAGCGAGCGAGGAGAGCGGAGGAGCGAGCGAAGGGGGAGGGGGACGCGCGCAGCGGCATTAAAGATATAAGGCGCGTTACTGACACCGATATCAGCGTCGCGTCCGTGGCTTATTCGGTAGAGCGTCGCGCTGCGGCCCGCCAAGTCCTCTTTCTTTTAAAGATAGAGAGAAGACTGCGGACGCCGCCGACGGTGGTGGATGGTTTGGGGTCGCTTTTAAGTGTATTCACACTTAAAAAAACTCTTAGGTGCTATTCATAGAATTTCCCGTACCCACTGGGACTGTGCTTATGATGACGAGAGCGGCAATTGCACCATATTAGTGAACACATTTTGATGGGGGAATTATGGTACAGGTACGTGTGCTGGACTAAGGTGCGTGTTAAAAAAAGAAAAAAAAGGAAGCTAGGGCCAAGATGCACCGAAGGTCTTTTAGACATCTGTAATAATCTATAACAGAAGAAATTCTACTGCCGCCTTGGAAACTCTCTCGAAATACTTCAATTCTGAAACCTAAAACGGCAACCTATTGCCTTCATTCATGTCGTCCAGTCAGCTTGACAAGCTGAAGCATAACTTCGATTCTTCCTAGTTGGAGCATGCCCATCTTGAAATTTTTGCACAAACTTTTGCTAGATTGCGCCAGTTTGTGTTCTTTTCTGTGTACCCGTGTGCTTGCGCAAACGTTTTAAGATTGACAAGCTGCTTATGCAAAATAAGGTAGAAGATTATTGACGTGCGACTTCAGTGGTGGTACATTGAACAGATGTGTTTTCCAACTGCTTAACCTGTTTTCGAAAACAGAGTTGTACAATAGATGCTATAATATATATAGTTATATACGTGGATCATCAACGCGCCTCTGTTAACTTGGCAGTTGCAGTATTTTCGGACATAAAGAGGGTGTTTGATAGCGTTAGTCACGTACACATTCTAGCAAGTATGTTAGAAATCTGAATTTCTGGCTAGTCGTTGCAATGGATTTCTCAGTTTTTATCAGGTCGCAAAATGTTTGTCAAGACAATGAAAGAAACAGTGCAGAACAGAATGTCAAGCAGGGAGTGCCATACGGAAGGGTGCTTAGGCCCTTTCCATTTAACTGCGTGGTGGTTGATTTACCAAAAAGCCTGCCCCTTACTTAACGTTTCTCACTGTATGCAGATGATGTGTGTATTTGGACATCTGGAAATAATGCGCGATATCAGGGTTACATGCATGTATATGCAGATGACTCTAGTATACTAACATCTTCAACTGAAGCATTTGTTGTACCACACCTTAATGTACAAAATTTATTTAGATTACCTCATGTGACTTCGTCTACAGCAGCTGAGCTATTCACTAGTTTATGTGCTTCGAAATTTATCTGTTCTGTAAGATATGCTCAAAAGCGGGTAATTTTAGTGATTCACAAGCGGTACCAACATAACTTTGTAGCATAAAAACGAACATAATAAATAATTGTCTAAATTACGAGAAACTTAAACAGCTCGTAAAGGCAAGCCCAAACCACCATGAAATAATGTTGTAGTGTGTTCAAGGAAATTGCAATATACCAGGCAACACAGCAGCTGATGAAGCACCATAGCAAGCATATCACAGAGATACTTTGGTTTCTATTCCAATATTAAATAATGAATTGCACCACATTTTAATGACAAAATCTTTAGGTATATTACGAAAAATTTGAAGTCGGACCAAAACACCAGAAGTTCTCATTTATATCATAAAGATCCACCAATTCAATACAAAAATATTGAAACCATTATCCACCACTTTAGATTACGAACTATCTACACCAAGCATTTCTTACACAAAATTGGGCGCACTGAAGCTACTGAATGTGATTCCGGTTTCGTAGATGAATAATTATGTTATCTCCTTCTAGAATGCCCAACACACGTGGCACCAAGACGCAGACTTAGAACATACATACATAGCTTTCGATCGAAAACCATTCAGTTAAAGGAAACTTTTGGGTTTGTGGCTAATAAGAAGAATGCAAAAGAGCGCACTAAAAGCATTGAAGGCTTTTTTCGAAGACAGTGGCATTCTTGGCCGATATTATTGCACTGCTTTTTCAACGACACAATTATACTTTTATGATGGTAGAGTATTATGGTGACAATTATGTAACTGTTGACTGTATGCATCGGTTACTCTTCCGTTTGTTAACATCAACGCATATACCCTTATGTGACATTGTTGAATACGTTGCTGAATCTCATGTCCTGGCATATATTGTATACTGTGTTGGTATAATAGAATATTGTATGTGCACTGGACTTCCTGCACTTGCAGACTTGAACCCTGTGTGTTAAATAAGGAGTAGCTAGCACTTACTTTGCGCGTCAACATCTGCTTATGTCACATTCTTACGAAAATAATAGAAAAGAATCTTCGAAAGTCATTCACTATACGTCTTCTCTTATCGTTACTTCTGTCGTTTTGGCACGTAAACAACGAACAAACCAGATTAAGTTAGGAAATTTTTGTAGCAAATGGCTAAAAGACGAAAGGATGTCGTGAAAAAGAAGACCGTTGTACCTTACGCACTTCCAGAGCACGTACGTCGTTGTGCCTAATTTGGCTAAAACAAGCATGATCTCAAAAGCAACGGGTGTTCTCGTAGATACCAAAAATTGCTTCTCACCCATGGACAAAAAAATTATGATGAAAAAGATTGATAGCTACCAACGCATGTCAATAAGTTTCTCCGTCACGTTTACCATAGAGAGAGAGAGAGAGATAAATAGAGAGGAAAGGCAGGGAGGTTAACCAAGCTTGGCTCGGTTGGCTACCCTACACTTCGGGGGGGGGGGGGGGGGAAGGGGAATAATAGAACGAAAAGAGACAGAAAAGAAGAGGAGTAAGAAAGAGAAGCATAAATAGTCAGCTCGAAACTACACAGCACGGCCTCGCACAGTTCTTTCACAAGCGGTCGTGAAGTTTGGTGTTCCTTAAAAAGTACAAGAGGGCTTTCGTGGCTTTGCGCGTATGGGAAGCCGTCGGCCAAGGTCCCAGGATCTTCTCTTCTGTAAGCGGCCGTGAATCCAGCTGACAGAGCTTGGCTTCCATAATACGTCGTTCGGTCTGGTATGCTGGGCAATGACCGCTGAAACACTTACGGGCCAGTTTTCTATGAACTGTACTTTCATACGGAAGCCAGAACGTTCCGAAGTTTTGATTTCTTTAAAACACTTATTAGGCCTCTCAGCACGCCAGCAATAGCTTGCTCTGGACGTCATCATTTATTTCTCTAGCTGGTTCTCCCATGATGGCACTTGTGAGGCAGCCTCTCGATCTTCCCGGTGGGCGACCTAACAGCGCTGATCAGATGGCGTCAACGCAGGTAATCGAGAGCGTGGCTCCCGTTTTCAGCCATAGTGGGAAACAAACAAAGAATTAAAACATAGAAAAAAGAAAGGAAGGAAAGACCCCGCACCTAGGCCTAGCCATAAGTTCGAGGAACAACACAGTATAATGTGAAGTACGCCACTGCTTTGTGCAAAATAATCACACTGTGGTCTCGGCATGCATGTCCGGTGATCAATTTGTTTGAATGTCGTTTAAGCGGCTCAGTGGCAACCGGATGACCAGTTTAAGCAATTTTCTAAAGCGAAATAAATAAACACTCACAAGCTCCATATTCATTCGAGGACCACGGTCTCTGATTCGATCGGTGGTTCTTCGGTATTTCAGCATTGCTGGTAAAAAAAAAAAAGCTGTACACGTCGCGCATGATCAAATGACATGGAATATAATCCCAGAACTTGTATTTTTTATTGTTACTTTTTATTGTTACCTTATTGCACACTGCTTAAAATGCGAACGCTTGGAATGAAAGACTAGACGGACACAGCATTCGTCTTTTAAGCAGTGCGCATTAAGGTGCTACCAGCTTGCCCAAGCAAGCACCCTTGTTGTCTTTTTTGGTGTAATAATTCCCAACCCATATTTGTACACTTTGCACACCTCCTGATCACGGAAAAAGTTACTTCGCGTACTGAAAAGCGTAGGTGAAGAGAATTTATTTCTGCATCAGACATTACTATTAGCCCAACATTCAGGTTTTTAAGGAAAATCGATATTGCTTATCTTAAACTATCTTATTCAACTGTGAGAGCCGGAGACACGTCGTAGCTGCCATATTCTATACCCCATTTTTATACATACATCGTCGTAGTTGACATTAAAACATCATAAGGACGGAAACTGCTTTGTTTCAAATATTGGAAATAAAAAGCACTCTAAGAAGCAGAAACAATTCTGGTTCTCTGGAAGATTGCTTCAACAATGTTGAATAAAGCTTCGAGGAAGATTCGTACTCGATTAGGCACAGCTTCGAATTGCAGAAACGGAATCATAGTGATAATATATATTTACGCAAGGTTCTCAAACTAAATAGACGCTTTAGAGTGAAATAGAACAGAATGTCGCTTCAGCACACAATGCGCTCAATTCACTTCCACTCGGCGAAACTTGAAATCACGGGCTCTCGACAAATGGCACAGCGATTCTTCTTTTCAGACAAAAGCGGCACGGTTGGAGATAGCAAGCAGTAGCCATGGTTCCAGGCGAAGTTACTCACATTTATACAATAAGCAAAGCAGTCGCCTAGGCTTCTGCTGCAAAAAAAAAAAGCAATGGTACCTAGAACCAAGCACATTTTTTTACTTTCAATTTTCCATTTTATTAGAGTATTCAACTGTTTTTTTTTCGCTTTTCTTCTACCTTTTCATTCAACCTGTTTTGTTTCCGTTTATATGTTATTTGAATTAGAGAAGGGTGGAGTAAAGAATTAGACATTCACGTCTAATTTTGTTTTTCGTGGCTTAACATTACAAGTATGTTTTTGCACTGTCATGGACTATTGCAGTGCATACAAGTGTTGTCGGGAAAGTCATATGTGACATATTGTATAATCATATGCCGCAAGCTTTGGTGAATACTGTTATACTTCTTCAAGCAGCTCTTTCTCAACGTAAATGGTACCACTTCCAATATTTATAAACCCAGAAAAGTTCCCAAAGTTTCATGTTGTTTTCAGTTTTCAGTACAACCAGCTACAGCTTTAGAAAAACATTGGCCATGATAGTACTTGAAATAAATATACAGAGAAAAAAATAAAAAACAATAGCTTAAAAACTGTATAAAAACAGAACAAAAACTATATTATCAATACTAACATGCACTGGCTCACGCCCGTAGCATTGATTGCGTTTATTTTCAAACGCTAGATATTCTCCTTTGTGTCGGAATTAGCGTATGTATAATTAAATTGAATAAGTGAATTTCTGTCTTCTACATGAGGTCACGTAGGTACGTCAGCCGCCAAGGGCTCTCGTTTCCCTTGGGAGAGTGAATTGAACTTGTTTATGAAGCATTATTCGCACTGTTCGTGCTGCTGTAAGTTCTTAAAGCCACATCATCCTTCGTAAAAAATTCAAATCACTCACCCTCGGAACTAAATAGAGCCCTGGGTGAGTGACGTGCCTTCAGAACCTCTCGCAGAAGTCAGAAAGGGAATTATTTATTTAATTATGCATACGCTAATTTCGCCACAGAAGACGATATCTAGCGCTTGAAAATAAACGCTATTGATGGTACAAGCGTGAGTCAATTACAGGGTGTCAAGGATACTAGAGACCGTCTTATGAAAACAGGTGTCAATGGCGTGCTTTTGCGGTTTGACACCTTGTGCAGCAGAGCTAAAATATTTTTCCAACAATTTTGCACTCGCATTGCGCCCTAATAATTTTATAAATAACAGCATAGCACAGCTGAACAAGTGACTGAAAATAGAAAGCTTTTTTTAATGGCCCGAATTTTACCATGAAAAAAATATTTCACTTGATAGGCTAACAAATTTCACAAATGCCCCTGAATTACCTACAATCGCAGTACGAGCACGTGGTGTCGTGATCTGTAAAAATAGGCTCTCGGACAGCCTGTGCCCCAAAGCCTTCTGAGACGCTTGTCGAGCGATGGGAGACACAACGCTCAGGAGGGGATGCGGGAGGGCGAGAGCAAAGAAGAGTACAATGTCTCACTGAGTTCCCCTCGCCACTGGCTGGGCAAGCACAGCGCGGGCACACTTTTTTTACAATTTGTGACTCAGTGGTGGCACCTGCTGCTACGATTCCTCAACTGCCGAAATGTATGCGGTTCCTGGTCATGTGATCTTTCTGCTAGACTAAGTTTCTCATTGGTCCTCAAAACAACCAGCATCACAACTCTCGCGGCTTTTGATGCGTGTAGGGCATTCGAGGATACACTATTTGGCAATATCGTCGTATAAAGATAGGACTGATTCTTACATTTAGATATTTGGCGTTTTAGGGGCGAAGCTCCTTAGGGTGGGGGTCTCTCCTTCCTCCGTTGTACGTAACCACCAGTGGCACATACCAGTTGTAAAGGGGTACGTGCCTCAGGGGATGCGAGATGGGATATGCCGGTACATGGATTGTTCACTAGTTGGACGCCCGGACGGACCGACAAACAAACTACAAGATGGGCGGACAGATGGACGGACGCATGAACGTACGGTTGGATGGACGCACGAGCGGACAGACAGACGGATGAACGGACTCATGGATGGACGCATAGACAGAGGGAAGGACTCCAGAATGGACACATGGATGGACGTACGGATGGTCGCGCGGACTGACGGAAGCAAGAGCGAACGGATGGACAGAAGCACGAACGGGATGACAGACGCTTCGCCCCACTCATCATCATTCAGTCCGTGAATATTCTGTGATTTTGTTTCCTTCGAGAGCTCAGTTCTCTTTATTTTAAACTGAGAAAAACACCATTTTCGTTCTTGTTTCTTTTATTGCTACTGAAAATCTGTGCTACAAATATATTTTCCACTATGCCGATGTCATCAAAATGCCTCTTATGTTCATTACGGCTACAATCGCTGTCGTCCAGAATACCAACTATCGTCGTCATTTTGTAGTAAAATTTAGATTTTGCTTTCATGAATTAGAACATTTCCTCGGGGCTTGAATTACCTCTCAAAGTATGTCCAAATCACAGCGAATAAACGACAAATCTATATTTTGCGACTAAATAGACGTGATCCTTACTGCCGTTGGTATCTTTCCTTGTTGCATGGGCGTAATGGCAATGACTAGACTTGTAGGGCCAGCGGTCCTTCCAGGCAAAAGGCGCAGTGTTCTGGATGGTTGGACACGTTTTCTTGCTAATGACGCCTATTGAAGGCCCTCGAAAATACTTCAGCTCTTCTTTTTTTTTGTCCACATTTATGGCGTGCTGTTTCGGATTTTTTTTTACTTCTTCAAGAAATAGATGGCTGTCCAATAGGCTTACTTAATTTCACTTTTCTTTTACCTCATATATACTGCCTTGGGGTGAGAGATGGACATGATACTGCAGCTCAAAACTTCAAAATAACACAAAAAGGCTGGAAAAAAGTCAGCAAGTTACTCTTAATATTCGAGCTTTGCCTTGAAGTATCACGTCCTTCAGTTAGTACTAACTGACCCTATAGTAAAAGCATTCGCGCATCAAAAGCACTTTGCGAAAGCAATCACAAAACAAGCAGGTAGGATGCGGTCATGTTGGTTGTCTTGGTTACGGTTATTGACGCAGCGCTTGTTTAACAGACCTGGCTCTGTTCAATTATAATATATGCAATATGTGTCTCATGTTTGGATGAAAATGGTTTTATGGAGTTCCTGTTACACAAATTATTGTCCTGGTTTAATTAGCGTGATTTCAAGAGGGAAAGACACTTAAGTAACCTTTAAGTATACCGTAAATTTAGCCCAGTTTAGCTTTTCTGAGTTTGGCTATTTTCGAAAATAAACCCACCACTAATAAATGATGAAAGTGCACCTTGTGAAAGGCTCTCTTTTCACTGCAGCATCGACATGTTCACTGCACGTGCTAAGATAAGCATGTAGCGTGTAGAGTCTCATTCATTCCGCTTTAGCACATGCGAAACACCTTGGCGTGAAGCACGGCTTTATTGTACGGCCACATTTCACGACCATGGTGTGCATAGGGCACTTATATCATGCCGGACGGGTGAGGCAAGAGGAGTGTGGTAGGCCCGGTATAATATGGCAGCATAAGGCGGTCTTTAAAAGACCTCGCTTTGCACCGTAGTTGACGCTAGAAAGAGCTTAACAGGCTCCCCTTCCACTGTCTCTCCCATTTTTCACTTTAAGTTTCAACAACTTTGTGGCACGTCAGCGACGTAATGATACATTCGTAATTTAAGGAAAGTTACCTAAATGAAAACATTGAGGAAGCTACCTCTGAGCTTGAGAGGTTAAGCGCTCATGTCACGAACAAGGATTAGTAAATGTCTTGATAGTGGCACTAAAGCAAGTATTACTATTTTAAGTGCATTCAATAACTACACGCAGAAGCAATTAGGTAATGCCTCAAACATTAAACGATCAGGCAGTGCATTCGCTTATTTTTGGCGCCTGACATTTTCATATTTCTAAAATCTGTTTCTTTGACCAACGTGTTTCGTTAATTTGAATATTACTACTTTCTCATTGTGACTTGGGAGAAACCAGGTTCTCCGTTACCTCACAAAATGACAATGTTCTATTGCATAAAATATATTGATGACATCTATTTGCGCGCATTCATCACACCTCTATCGTTTCACTTTTGCGTATAAGTTGGTATACTACCTTCAATTCACTTAATGGCAAATAAGCTAAGAAATGTTACAGGGCTATTTAACAAACGTTATGAAGTAATAATAGTTTGTCGTGTCTGTGGTACTTACTCGAGGCAATGTCCAGAACTTATCACTTCTTGCGCAATACAAGACTGTAAATGTGGCCGCTGATAACCATTAGGCATCAACTGCGTTACTAGATAAGTGCATATCTGTATTTGTGAATACTGCACTTCAATACCATAATACAATCAGAAGTCACACCACAATAGAGGACTGTGGATTAACTATGTCAAGCTGGAGTTAATTAATAGGTTCATGATTGAAATTTTTTTTGTTGAAGCGCACTGAAGACCGACTAACAGAAGAGGCTGACAAGGAGCAAGCGCTGTCCTTGTCAGCCTATTCTGTCCGTCTGTCTTCAGTGCGCTCAACAAAAAAATTTTCAATCATGAACGTTATCCAACTAGCCCGACTTGCCACCTTGCTTAATTATTAGGCTCTTGTTGATGTTACGCTGTTGTTTTTTAAACATTTCCGTGACGAAAAAACGCAGGCTCCCTAGAAGAGAATCAAACTCGTGTTCTTTAGCTTATAAGCAGGTCAAATTAGCCGTTAGGCGCATACGTAATCTCATTATCAGACTAATTCAGACAAGAAAAACTAAACATGTTCTCTTTGAAAGGCATGGCATACAAAACATCACCAAAAATAGCCGGAAGCCTGAAATAATATAAGCTGCACATTGCCTAGTAAACGCAAAAGTTCGCATTTCATTTTCAGGTAAAATGCTTACATCACCAAAGGTTGACGGCTCACGACGTTTTATGATCTTAAGAGGCTTTTACAGAACTTGACTGCACTCCTTCAATACTAAAGTTCTGAGATGCACGTAGATTTATTCTTATGCACGGAACTCGATCATTTTTAACACACCTCAGCACGGGCCTCCACGACGTGAGAAAATCAGATTACCTTGCAAGACAATATTAAAACAATTTAAAAACGTTTCAGCCTTGATTACGCGCAGTTGCCCACGCATGATTGAGAGCGAACATGACTTTGGCCAGTGTCAGTCGCAGCATGGAGGGCATCAGTTTTATCTGTGCTTGTGCCATAAATCTTCTGAATCTATCCGTGTGTCAAGGCTGAGTGCCTCTCGAAGACTACTCTAAGGCAACCGGTGCTTCATCCAAGCTATCGAGATCGGAGCGGAGTAATAGGCACCACGGGAACACCAACTAATACTTTGTGAGTCAGATCACAATAGTCACCATCATTTGAGCTGTCTAGAAGCTGGATGATATGAATTTTTTTCGAAAGCTTAGAAACCGTTTTTTTTTCGACAGGGAGGTTTGAAGTTAGATGTCACGTATCTTCAGAATATGTTTCTCTCACATTCATCTTTGTCCCTTCAAGACAAAATACCCCTAAATGCTGTGCATACTTTCCAAAGAAAAAAACTTTGCCGTTTTCATTATTCTTGTTTGCATTCCGGAAATACGAGAGGGAGAAACACTGCTACTTCACACGCAGAATAAAGAGAGCAGTGAAATCTGCATCTCCTGCCAGGAAATGAACGTCAAAAAAAAGGAAATATGAAGAGAATAAAATTGAGTACGTTTTCTCAGCCCCATTTCTTTTAGATAGGGGCGCCCGGGAGCCTCAAACCAAACTTGGTCTTTCGCCTTACGCTTCCCCTAAGATCCCTCGGCACGCTCATAGTTTCTGCACGAGCGATTTTGAAAACTAGAGAGCATCGAAAATGAAATGGGGGTTCGCACATGTTTGCTCGAAGGGGTGCGGGAGTTCACGAGTGAATATGCGTCCGTAAGTAAATACGTGACGATCACATGGGTGGTTACACCAGCTAAAGAGTATATGCAGACAATGTTTTGTCATGGTCTCTAATTTGGTTGTACGGCAATGCTATTTTTATGAAAGAAACCATTTTTGAGCACAGAGATACTGTGCGTTGTTGATCAGACCATACCTATGCAGTTCTGAGAGGATAAACTTTCAAATAACGAAGTTTATAATCAAGTTTTTTTGTAAAAAAAGTGCCTCTCTCTGTTTTTCTCTAAACATTTGAAATTGCTTGCTATTTCCGCAACTGTATCATTAAGATTTAATGGTAACTATTTTTGCTTTTGTAGTTAACCATAATCAAGCTAGTTATGTGGCCTGCGGGCACCCGCCGCCTTTGGCCTAGATGTTACGGTGCCTAAATGCAGACCAAAAGGTCGCGAGGTCGAATCCCGGCAGCGGCGTCCGCATTTTAAATATAGGCGAGAATGCTTGAGGCCCGTGTACTCATATTTAGGTGCATGAAAAAGAACATCAGGTGGTCGAAAGTTTTGCAGACCTTCACTGCAGTATCCCTCATACTCACATCGTTGTTTTCGAGTGCAGAACCCGAGCAACGAAAAAAATATATCTTCCTGCCTGGAGTTATTTGAGCTTTCCTCATAACATTTATCTCCCTCCGTCACTTCATCTTTTTCTCTCTCTACCATGCTTCGTTTTACCGTTTGAAATGCTGAAAGCTTTTTCTTCATAAATAAGTATGTCTCAGGCATGTTTTAGTCTAATACACATTCGAACAGTTGTGGTTACTTCACCAGCTCAGTCCGCACATTTCGTGCGGGTAGTTTACATCTATGTGTTTTTAACTGCAGACGTGTGTCGACACTCACGTACAAACTGTACGTGCATATTTGTTGAACTCAAACATAGTTCTTGCGTTAAAATAAAACTGTAACTTCTGTTAAGTTTTATAGCCCTTAAGCCTCTGTCTGTTGGTGAGTGTGTGTGAAAAATATAGGAATTACAAATATGAACATTGATTTTAGGAACAGTGTCATTTGAGCAAAATGGCATGCAGTGCCAGTGCCGAGGACATAAATTAGCATGTTTTGAACAAACAAATGTGTTTACTTGCATCAGATTTTAAGTAAGTGTTTACTCTCGCACACATTCAACTTTTCTATATAGCATAAAAAACAACTAAAGTGCGAGTGGTAAAACTATTCTCCAAGACGTGAGACGAGCGACTCCTTCTACACTTGTAAATTAATTCCTAACGCTAGGTAATTATAATGCAGTTACCATTTGAATAACATATCTGCCACTTATTACACCTAATTAGTTTCTTTCGGTTTTTATAACGTACGTGTTTTCTTTCGGCAGCCTTCACTAAAGGTCGCACTGTCGACACTTTCATATTATGAAAGCACGATGTGGTTAGGGGCAATAATTTTGACTACGTATGCCCCTCCAACCTTTCCTACAATTACCAACTATGATTACAAATTTGAACAACATGCCACTCTATCAAAGTTATTCGTGGCATATTACAAATTCTCTGCATAAAAAGGTAGTATCACAAACTTCGAGGCAGGAAAGCAACATAAAGTACCTAAGCATTTCTGCTAAGATACACTACACCGAGCTAATTCTGGCGAGCAAATACACCCATAAAACGCGTCAGCAACTACTATGGAAAGGTATCGGTGGAAGAGCAGTCTTCCTCTGAAACTTCGACCGTGTAAGCGCAAATGAGCAAGACCAGGAAAGCCTCACAGTAACATTCGGGGCTGTTTGAAAGTTTCTGAGCAGTCACGAATCGCTTTCTTAACCAGCGGGCTGCTCGTTTGGTTTTCAGAAAAAAAATTGAAGCAACCATTTCGTTTCCGAGTCAAAATGCGACAGAGATTTGGCCTCGAATGTCCAAAAATTAAGTAAGGTGAGAAAACGCAAGAAAGCCAGAGCTGCAAAAAAAAAAAAACCTATACCTGGCCACATCGCTAGTGCCTAAAAACGAGTGGACCGTACCAATTTACGAGAAAGTTGTTGGACAGCAACCGTAACCGGGAAGAAACACACATAGCTGTAGCGGAGTTATGATCCAACCCTAAGAGCTCTCTGTGGTGTTTTCTACACTGATGGGGCCTGCTTTTAAGACAGGTAAAAATAACCCACCACGCAAATTTTTCAGCGCTGAGCTACTCTCCAGATTTCACGTGCCGAACTCTGTGTGGCGGTCCAGTCTTGCTTCAGTATCAATAGATAATAGAAAAAGAGAAATGTGAAAACTTTTGCATGGTGTGGCAGTACTATTTTACTGTGAACAAAAGAAAAGGATCATTCATAGTTTTATTTTTTATTTATGAATTTTCAGCACTATGCCTCAGTCAACCGTTAGATTAGTACATCAGAAGCTCTGATAGTAACTTCTTTGATGTTCGAGAAAGGCAGATTGACGGACAATGCCAATAACACTATCAGCAAACACTTACTTTTAGTAGTTGTTTCGCAGTGGTTCAATCTCTTTCTCTTTGTAATATTGGTTGATAAAAAAATACTCAAGCCACAACATTTTTTCGCAGGTCAGATAAACGTTTTTTTTCCCTTAAGTGCCGTTTTGATCGCGTGGGTTTCGTTATGAAAAACGTGGCATAATAACTCAGCTTCGTCACACCGGTCTATAAAGACTTTTTTGACAAAAACCAAGTTTTCATCTATCATACTTTAGCAAAAAAAAAAACATGTACTTGGCGATCGCTCACGAATAGAATTATTACCTATGAGAAGAAAATGTTCTCTTGATTGTAGAAAGCAACGACGAAACAAAATTCAAGTCTGCGTACACGTTCACTCAATGTAAGTTCTCCTTCACTTAAGCAAGGAGAAAGGCAACATGGTGATCAATGTGTTTAAAGATACACTCACATCCACAAAAAACAATCCTCAATACAGTACGCCTGGAAGACGCGCTTTGAGTAAACGACGAAAAGAACGGGAAGTCCTTAACAAGAACACCAGAAAAAACTAAGCTAGACAAGAAAAAGTGTAAGGTACATCGACAACGCCTTCAGTTTAGAACAGTGGAATGTAGGTGGATTACGACAGCCATAAATTGTCTGAGTGCGCCTGTAAGCACGTCTGTTTCCAAGCCACGCGCACCCTACGACAGAAATAAAAAAATTAAAAACGTACTGGCACAATCAAAACGTCTGGGCAAGAAAGCGAACATCAACGTTGAAGAAGTCGGAAGGCAGACGGAGGTCGAGAACGCGGCAAGGCGAGATCCGTGGTCATCGATACCGCCTCAATCGCTAATGACGCGCGTCTCGAAGTCTCTTGCCCTCCAGGAACACTCGGAATCAGCGGGCGCCCGGTGTGTACATAAGACATCGAAAAGAAATTTGTTATATGTTTGTTCTTTTTTCTAAACTTTTATTTGCTCTACTATAATAACGGCAGTATAGGAGCCGACTTTAGAAAGCGTAATTTCAGCAGTAACTCAGCACTCTATTTTGCGCTTTTTCATAGCTTCAACTGTGTTTTCGATGTTTCCTCGGAGTTTCAATTTCTGGCAACTAGAGCAGAACATTTCCGCCAGTTTACTGTGAGTTCTAAATACCTCCGCATGATGTAAATAGGGGGGGGGGGGGGAGATTGGTGAAAAAAACTTGGTCAAGTGCAGTGGACAGTTGGTGTGGTCTTCCCCCAATGTAGACTGTATTGAAAGGAATATAATAATAATAATAATAATAATAATAATAATAATAATAATAATAATAATAATAATAATAATAATAATAATAATAATAATAATAATAATAATAATAATAACAACGTAATTTATTGTTACAATATTTAACATTATCATTACATTATTATTCGTGGTAGTATTAGTACTAGTAATATAGCCTGTGCGCAAACAGTCAAGTAAAAGTGGGAAGTCCTTCAGGTTGCTGGACCCGGACGGTGTCGAAGGTCATGCCGTTGCTGACTGTTTCACCACCCATTTTTTATCAGTTTATAAGACCTCAGATTCTCGGACTCTGGTGGAACAACAGCACAAGGCAACCAGCGCATCTAGTGCTCTCTTTCATCTCCCCCATGCCCCTCCCATGCGCAGGGTAGCAAACCGGCTGCCTATAGGCTGGTTAACCTCCCTGCCGTTTTTTCCTCCTATTTTTTTTTTCCTAGTGGTCTTTCGCTGGATGAAAGGCCAATCTGTTCATGAATTAGGAACCTAAAACCATCCTTATCATGTGAACCACATCGCATCCCTTCCGCCGTAATAAGGGCTTACACGTAGTACATTTGCCCCAGTACTGACTGCAATATTTCTTCCACATTTCCCAGCATGTGATAAACTGTGCGTGTTTTTAGAGTATTCAAGTAGGGCTTCCAAACTGAGGTTTCTAATAATCGCCCAATTTCTTTACTGTGAGCCACACGAAATATTTTTGAGCTGACTGATCGCAACATATTCTATGCTAGCGGAAATAATTAAATGATTCTTAGTCAACACAGGTTCTTTCGTAAAACGTGGTCGCTTTTTGTGAGTGAAAATTTAAGACATATGAAAATTGTTATCGACGTGCGTGTAAACATTGCTTACGGCGTGTGACCATTGCTGTTGTGAACATTTCCGTACGTAAATTTTTTACTGCTTTGTGTTTATTGACTATTACACGATGCGAATTCATGGGTAAGAAAAAAGAAGTAGCCATAGCGACTTATGTGCCCCAATCCCTCCTCAGAAACACGTAGTTACAAAAAATTAAAAATTTTAAGTCTTTTCACGCTCTGTACTCTCAGTTTTCGTGGTTATTAACATAGAAAAATGCGGGTGTGGCCCAGATGGTGATGCATAACTTGAAACAAGGGCAAGAACGCACGGCACAGAGAAAGAGGCAACGCTGCTTGGGACACTATACCATAAAAGAAAACAGTTGCCGGTGCGGTGCGCCAATCTATCCAGAAATACTTTTAATTTAGGAGTGTGGTAACTCCATTTGACCACAATTGTGAAATGCTCAATGCGTGTGTTTTTTTTTTCTCTTCAAAACTTGCGTTATCGAATAAGTCATATGCATTGCCAGTCAATAGTGTAATGACGTCACAACTTCTCAATAAGCGTTTACATAAAGCTTAATATATTCATTTTAGCTTGTATTGAAATCCTTGTACGTGCCGGTTTATATATTTTCTTAATTCTGTTTTATATTCATAATATTTGGCATCCAGAGAAAGAGAAATGAGAAAAAGGATGGCAGGGAGGTTAAACAGATGCTATAGCATCCGGTATGCTAACCTGCGCTGGGGTTGGAAAGTATGCGATTGAAAGAGGAAGATTAATATAAATGAGAACAAACACACACACACACGCAAATACAATATGAATCCACACAGATTGGTCCACGTGGCATAAAAGTACCTAGCGAAGCAACATAGCAAAGCTACATAACATTACAGTGTGGCATCAAAATGCCTTCCTCCAGTAATAGTGTCCTTCCAGTGTTTAAATACGTGATGTTTCGCAAAATATGCTGCTCTTACAATTTAATAAGTGTGGCAGCTCACAAAACGAAAGTTAGATAAGTATAATAAGTTTGAAAAGGTTAGTATCTAAAAGCTTACTGATGCGGAGGCAAAATTATTGGTTTTTTACTCGCTTTCTGATACGAATAAGCCAAAGCACATAATTCCCCGTCTGGGACCTATTAGTTTTGCTATAACTTCAAAACACGCAAATGGCAGTCGCTAATACATATACTTGTACAAGACGTCCCTAAGCTAAACAACGTCCCCGGATTGCCTGCCCTTGCTTTTGTCAGAACGACAACCTATCTTCGCAAGCCGCACTAATTGCATGGTGTTCTCAATGCTGCAGTGCCAATGTATACACGCTTGATGCATTACGCGTCTTTATGTCTAATGAGTACGTCACTTACTTTGTTCCGCAACACATGCAGGCTGAATTACGGAAGCATGTCCTCGTAGGACACGGGAAAGCGTTTTAGCTTCAGTAAGTGTCATACTGGCACTATACACTATGACTTCATACTTTCATGTGGTGTGCTCACATATAGAAAAAAAATAAACATGAGCACCTTCACTAAGTTGATACTGAAATATATAGTGATTAGTTTCAGATAAGGTGTTTTTATGCACGGTGATTGCTACATCGATATGCAAGTGTTTAGAAAAATGCACAAGCATCAACACACAAACGAAAATTGACAGATCTCAAGTATAGTGGGAATAGATGATATGCGAAGCACGTATGAGAAAAGTTCTTATATCACTCTAAAATCACCTCAATTAACGTTATGAAGCAGACGTACGTAAATTATTCCGTACATTACTTTCGTGTCAAAATTAACAAGTTTAGACGTGTCATTTACTTTCATCGCCTATTTACGTCACGTGATACCAAATTTGATACCTGTCGAGCTAGCCCCGCCACGGTGGTCTAGTGGCTAACGTACTCGGCTGCTGACCCGCATGTCGCGGGATCGAAGCCCGGCTGCAGCGGCTGCATTTTTTATGCAGGAGCAAATGTTGTAGGCCCGTGCGCTCAGATTCGGGTGCACGCTAAAGAACCCCAGGTGGTCGAAATTTCCGAAGCCCTCCGCTACGGCGTCTCTCATAATCATATCGTGGTTTTGAAATGTTAACCCCACAAATCAATCAAATTACATGTCGAGCTAGCGAAACAGCCACGAGCACGCTACGAGCGTAGCATGCAGTCATGTTTTTTCACGACATACATGTCATAATTATCATTATTCGACGTGCATTTACCTTCGTCGCCTATTTACGTCATATGATACCAAATTTCGTATATGTGGTGCCAGCGAAACAGCCGCACGCGCCCCGCCGTGGTGGTCTAGTGTCTAAGGTATTCGGCAGCTGACCCGCAGATCGCGGGATCGAATCCCGGCTGCGGTGTGAAAGTTTCCGGAGCCCTCCACTACGGCGGCTCTCATATTATTATGGTGTTTTTGGGATGTTAAACCTATTATATCGATCAATCAGTGAAATGGACGCGTGCACACTATGAGCGTGGCATGTAGTGATGTTTTACATGACACTAATATCATCACTATTTTGTCTGGACGTGTCTGTGATCTTCGTCGTCCATTCACATCATGCAATACGAAATTTGGTATATGTAAAGCTAGCCAAACTGCCGCGAGTGCATCAAGAGCGTGGCATGTAGTCATGGCGTGCATGTCATATTTTCCACGTTAGGGTGTGTGACTTATGTTCACCGAGCAGTCGCGTCATACCATACCAGTTTTGCAATACGTCATTCGAACGAAACCACCGCTAAAGCAGCAAAACCATGAAATGCAAATCATGATATTCATGACATACATGTAATGATTTTATGTTATGACTTGTCAGTTGGGCTCGTCATATAGTCTTGTTATGTCATACTGATTTGGGTATCGATACCATTATTGAAATGGCCGGGATAGCTAAAAGCCATAGCTGGCTAGATAGATAGATAGATAGATAGATAGATAGATAGATAGATAGATAGATAGATAGATAGATAGATAGATAGATAGATAGATAGATAGATAGATAGATAGATAGATAGATAGATAGATAGATAGATAGATAGAT